>NW_020799091.1:31743031-31749139 GCF_003259725.1 Athene cunicularia | reverse complement strand
CCCCACGGGCCCTGCGGGGCCTCCGCGGTGGCGCGCACACACCTGAGGAAGAAGGGCGAGGGTCGGGGCCGTGCTGCGCGGGGGGCCCTTGTACCGCAGCACGGAGGGGGGGCACAAGGCGGGTAACGCAGCGCTTTGGGCCTGAGACCCGCGGGGCGGGGCGGGGGGGAGGCGGCCAGCGCCCGCAGCATCCCTCCGTCTTCCCCGGAGAGCCCCTCGGTAGGCGCGGCGGCCTGCGCCGAAGGCCTGCCGGTGAAACGCCTCGGCCGGGAGTCTCGGATGGCGAGTGGCTCGTGCCTCTTGTTGTGGTTGATGCAGGGAGACTAAATACGTCCACGTTGCCTCCAGCGTTGGTTGGCTTGTGGTTGATGCACACGGGTTAGATAAGTTCACCCCGTTCTCAACACTCGGTTTTTAAAAGTGTCTCCTCCCCCTCCATCCCCACCTTCTCCCAGTCGCTTTCTTCCCTGAAGAGAGGAGGAACGAGTATTGCTCGTTTACTTTCTTGGCTCTTTTGAGGGGCTTTATTACTACCTGAAAGGAGGTTGCAGAGAGCTGGGGATGAATCTCTTTAACGAAGTAACAAGTGATAAGACAAGAGGTAATGGCCTCAAACTTGGGGGAAGTTTACCCAGGGAAGATTTAGACTAGATATTAGGAAGCATTTTTTTTACAGAATGTGGTGTTGGGCGTTGGAATGGGCTGCCCAGGGCAGTGGTGGAGTCCCCATCCCTGGGATCGGGATGACATAACGCTGAGGGATATGGGGTAGTTGGGAACTGTCAATGTTAGGTTAATGGTAGGACTGGATCATCTTCAAGGTCTTTTCCAACCTAGATGATTCTGTGATTATGATTGAAGTACCGTTCTCCTTTTTCCCCCATATCCAGCGGGGCGCAGGGAACTGTAAATCTGGTATTACAGCCTGCTTATGGAAGCCCTGAGATATTACCAGAGGAGATGGGGAGGAAAAGAAGTTCTGTCGTATCTGGGAAAGATCAGCTGTACTAAAATCAATGGTAACACAATACACTTTATCTCTGTACCACTTAGGAAGAGGCTTACATTGCTTTGTATTTGCAAGATTATTGTACAGTTAGCCTTTAATAATAGATACTGTCAGTATAAATAATTTTAGAAATGAAGTGTTTTTAAGTAATGTTGGGCCCATTTGCCCAAGGGAATTTCTTAGTCTTCAGGCAAAGTGATTTTTTTTGAGGCATGGTAATTGAATGATGCCATCTTGGTTGGTGTGTTGTAATTTCTTATCCTTCAGGAATTCTTTAAAACTTGTTGGCAGCTGAAGAAGTATAGTGGTGGAAAGTCTTATTCAGTATGGAAAAATAATAAAATAGATTAGATTATTCCCTCTTTCTGTTAATCATTTTGTACGATACAATCTAAAAAATAACCCAAACAAAAAGCCAAAAAGTACCTCCTAAACAGGGTATTCTCTGGTGAAGTTTTCTCTCGGGGGAAATAAGATAGCTTGAGAAAATGCTACTGCTTAGAAAATATTACCACCCCCACCCCCCCTTAATTGCACAAACCACAAAATCTAGACTAATGGATATTTCTGGTACATCAAGTGATGTTTTCCTTCCCAGGACATATTTGTGAATCCAGACCTAGGAGTGGAGGGAAGGTGGGAGTGATGATTTTAGTGGTGATCTAGGCAGTGAAAATGAAGTGTTGCTTTGAAATTCGTGAAGCTTAGTATTCATGTCATGTTGTGTGACAAAAGCACAGCGTAAAACAATTAGAACCAAACAAGAGAAAGAAGATCGAGCCTTTCATAACTGTCATTAATGCTGACCAACAATGTGTATGCCACACACATCCCTACTCTCCACCCTGCCTTTTCTTAGTGTGGATGTGGCTGTGGTCAAGACAGCTTGTCATTTTATAAATGGGCTTTTTCAAAACTGCCAACTGAATTAGTGAAAGTGATAAATCATTAGAAATGAGAAATAGAGAAGGATCCATTAGACAGTTCTGCCTGCTTTAATTGGTTTTCAATAGCAATTGTTTTGCTAATGTTATAAAAGAGTATATATTGTTGTTTTTAAGGTATTTTTAAATTCCATATTTTTGAATGAATCTTTTGAAGCTTAGTATTTGATTAAACCTGGCTTTTGCAAATCATCAGCAAAGTTCTATTGTTTGTTTCAGTTCATCATGTTGAAAGTGAAAAAAAAAGCACCTTTTCTTCAAAAGAAATATGTCTCTTTTTTTGTTTTTTAAACAGTACTATGCAAAAATACTTTTTAAAACAATCCTAGATGTACTGTTGTCGTTGTCTAGAATCTTTTGTTGGAAATACAGTTTCAGAAGAACATACTATATATATAGTCCAAATTTATTGACTATACAGTTCAAATTCCTCATGTCCTTTTATGCCTTTAACATAGGTGTGCAAGTGTACACATGTGCCCCTAAAGCTGTTTACTCAGCACATCTGCCCTTTACAGAAAAAAGATAAATTTTCTTCATTTCTGTCAGGTAATGATTGTCAATACATGCTGACTTTTAATAAACTTATGCACAATCTAAATTTATACAAAGGGGTGAAATCCATGGTGGAATTCCTGTTGGATTCCCTTAAGTTAATTATTTAATTTTACTCCTTACATAAATTCAAACAAAACTGGAAAAGCTAAATGCTTATTACGTGGTCTGATGAGAAGGGTGTTCCTTAGCAAATCACTGGAAAGATGGATTTATAGAATCACAGAATAGTTTGGGTTGAAGGGACCTTTAAAGGTCATCTAGTCCAACCTCCCCTGCAGTGAGCAGGGTCGTCTTCAACTATCTCAGGTTGATCAGAGCCCCATCCAACCTGACCTTGAAGGTTTCCAGGGGTGGGCCATCTACCACCTATCTGGGCAGTCTGTTCCCAGTGCCTCACCACCCTCGTTGTAAAAAATTTCTTCCTTTATATCTATATTTATTCTGCCCTGCTAAAAATTTTGTCCCTATCTTTATTACAAGCCCCCTTTATATATTGAAAGGGCTTTATAAGGTCTCCCTGGAGCCTTCTCCAGGCTGAACAACCCCAACTCTCTCAGCCTGTCCTCATAGGGGAGTTGCTCCAGCCCCCTGATCGTTTTATGTCGCTCCTCTGGACTAACTTCAGCAGGTCCGTGGCTTTCCTGTGCTGAGGGTGCCAGAGCTGAACACAGCACTCCAGGTTGGGGTCTCACAAGAGCAGAGGGGGAGAATCACCTCCCTCAACCTGCTGGCCACACTTCTCTGGACTGCAAGTGCACATTGTTGGCTCATGTCCAGCTTTTTGTCCACCAGTACCCCCAAATCCTTCTCCTCAAGGCTGTTCTCCATTCCTTCATCCCCTAGCCTGTACTGATACCAGGGGTTGTCCCAACCCAGGTGCAGGACCTTTCTCTTGGTCTTGTTGAACCTCATGAGGTTCATGTGGGCCCTCTTCTTGAGCTTGTCCAGGTCTCTGTACGACATCCCATCCCTCAGACGTGTCAACCACACCACTCAGCTTGGTGTCATTGGCAAACTTCCTGAAGGTGCACTCAGTCCCACTGTCTGTGTCATTGATGAAGATATTAAACAGTACTGGTCCCAGTATGGACCTCTGAGGGACACCATTTGTCACCGATCTTCATCGGGACATTGAGCTGTTGACCACTGCCCTCTGGATGCGACCATCCAACTAATTCCTCATTGAACACTTTGAGGTTTTGCCGCATTGTTGGGCAAGTGAGGCCCTTCATATTTCTCTGAAATGGATGACAGAGAGCTGGTATAGTATTGGTGGTGGGGGAGAACCTCTGTAATTCAAGTACTGAAGAACAAGGTACAGACAAGACAAAATGGTTATGGTGTTATGCTGATAAACCAGTACAGTTTCTGTCCAGCATCTTTCAGAGTCTTTGTGCTGTGATTTACAAGTCTGTTGTTTTCATGAGGTAGGTGACCCTTCAGGTGGCTCTGTGTTGATGCTTGGGTCTCCAGAGTCTACTAGCTGATGCCACAGGAAAATACTTAACCTACTGCCTACCGAGGCAGTGTAACTGGTAGACTGCTGTATCTGAGCAAATGCTGCAGGACCCAGTGTGGTTATAAAGTCATCTCCCTGATCTTGCTGTGCTGAGCTTTGTTAAATTGCTGCAAGAAGCAAATCAGTTCAGAAATGTAGAGCTCAATTGACTTGACCCTATGTGAGAAACCAGCTTTTCTCATAGGTGACTGCTCTTAGGACATGGATGTGTCTGAGAGTTATTTCCCTGTTACGATTAGATGAACAGAGTGGATTAGCCAGTTAAGGTAGAGCAGAGGGACAAGTGAGGCAGGTTTCTTTTTCTTGATATTGTTTCATGATTCTCTTTTTTTTAAAAAAAAACAACCTCACATGAGTCTTAACAGAAGCATCGTTGTGTTTTTTAATCTCCATCCACATAAGTTTACTATGATTTGAATATATTTATATTTTTATATATATATTTATCTGTCTAACATGTACCTAGCTGCTTCAAGTCCTTGTCTTAATTTTCCAAACTTCAGATATCCAGTTCAGAGAGATGCTGTGTTCCAGAGATTGAAATATTGCAGTTTATTTACATAAGTGTAACTTTTTTTCCAAGATTCTAGCAAGTTTATCTTTATGAAGGAAAGCAGAAATCAAGGTGGAATGTGAATACATGTGAATAATCTACTATTGTGTTCTTGAGGAGGTTTTACTTTGAGGTGCTGGGGAGGAAGATGAAGAATACAGTTTCTTTATGCCACTACTCACTTTACGATTTAAATTACATATACTCAAGGACAAACCCATATAGAGATTTCTTTCTCATATGAAGGTTAAATATAGGCTCGAGATGAGAGAGAGAAACCTAAGCTGGTCAGTCGTGCAAAGGAGACCTGTACTCTGTTATCTTGGTTTTTATTTTTTATTCTGCAGTCATTTTTACATGTATTTGTGCTCCTTACCTGGTTTGTTGTGGATAATCTAGGAGTTCTTTATCCTGGCTAAATTGCATGACCATGGGAAAAGATTAAAACTACCAAGAACTTAAAAGCCCAGCACATGTTTTCTCTCTTTTAATACCCTATATTTATTGCCTGTTTTGGGGGATGTAGAGTTGACCGAAACAAGCTAGATTATTCTGATTATTTTCGTTGCTGCTGATTAAAAAGGGAAACTTGAAAATCTTGTTTGGATTTCATTGCTGCTTCTTTTTTTGTTTGTTTGTTCTTGTTAGAATTAATACTTAAGATCAATAAGGGTAGCTGACTGGAGCAGAAACACTTCTGACCTAATTTGGAGAAGTAATAGTGCTGGTAAATGCATCTTTGGTCTGTTGTGTTTTGCCAGCAGAGACAGGACTGCTCAGAGCAGTGCTAGAGAGCAAGATTGCTGATACATGTTAACCTGAACAGGAGTCACATGTGTTTTTCTGTAGTACTTACAGCTGACAGAAATAAATAGGCCAGTTGTTTGAGTGGGTAAGTACTATGTTTTCCTCTTAAGATTGTTGAAGTGTAGTTCCAGTGCATTGTATGGTACAGGAATCTGATGATAAACTTCATTAGAGTATCAGTGAGAGTGAAACAACATTTAATGTAATGTTCTCACCTCTTCCAGTGCAGCTTTGAAATCTAATTAAAGAAAAATGTTGGAACTAACTGTAAGGTGTGTGTTTTACATTTTGTGCATTGTTTCAAAAATTGTTAAGGCAGTACTTTTTTAAAGGGAGCAATCAGCATGGATTGTGTGCTGTTTAATCTTTCTCAGTTTTAAAATGCTTTTTAATTTTTTTTTTGTTGTTCTTGCTTTGTCTACTGCATTTTCAAAATGTATACAAACCAAATGGAGAAACAAAATAATAAAATATAAATATTTTTTTGTAGGTATTTTTGAGCTGACTTCTTTCATCGAATACTAAGATTGGTAAAATCATGGATATGTACGCCAGGGCTCAGGGCAATCGAATGAAACCAAGAATATATGTGAAAAAGGTAATTGTATTTTTTAAAAAATATTATTTCAGAGCTTTTAGATCTTTACTGCAGCAGTCTGATAATGAAAAAACAAGCCAAACAAACCAACGATTCCCCCCCACCCCCTTCCCCCCCCCC
>NW_020799091.1:31739559-31742981 GCF_003259725.1 Athene cunicularia | reverse complement strand
ATGCTGCGGGCGCTGGCCGCCCCCCCCCCAAGTTTTTAGACCTTTGGGTTCCTGAAACATATTTCTAATAACGAGAGTGACTGGTGATTCCTCACTGATTCTAATGGTTGCCTAAAATATTAGCTCTGTGAACTGCTGCATTGCCATTGAGCATACTGGACTGTGTGGTTCTGGGCACATGAATTTGACCTTTCTCAGGTGTCTTGCACAATTCTGCATTTTCATACAGCCAGACTCCAATGTTTTGATCTGTGGCTACTTCCTCTTGATGTTTCCCTGAGGGGTGGCTACTTAGATTGTAATGTGAAACTTTCTTTCTCACAGGGACAGGCAGTAGGGTGGTCAGAATTGCACTGTGTTTCATCTTCTGTTGATTCACAGCTTGCAGCCTGATTCACGTCCTCTTTGTAATAGTTTGTAATACTTAACAGGCATTGTTGCCGTAGTAGCTCTTTAAAAGTCAGTGCATGGTTGTGGTATGCAGATTTAAAGGCTAAATTTCCATTTTTACAAAATGACTTTAAATATTCAGTTCATTTAAATCTTGCAGCACGTGAAATCAGAAAGAGCTGCTTTGGTACTTAAGAGGAAAGTAAACATGACTCTCCAGGACTTGATTTCTGTGCGGATGGTGGCATCTTAGAGGTTTGTGGATTGTCTTAAATGTTAGAGAGCCGTTGTATAAAATAGTTAATTAGACCAATTAGTACAGAATTTCTTCTGGTGTACTGTGAAGGATCCATAGATAATGACTTCTTGATTTGCTGTCCACAAAGGAGGCAATGCAAACTTTGAATTGCTCATTTGAACTAGAGGCATGACAAGGATTTTCATTGTTCAGGTCCATTTTCCCCTGCATAGATTTGAGGATATTTGTGTTTTTCCCCTAGCATGACTTGGTAAGTCTTGCAACTGAAATTGGATTTCTTGAGAGACATGTGGATTTCGAATTTCTGTGAGGAAGGTGTACAAAGGCCTAGCAAACAGAGCTTTATAGACTGTTTGTGGTTGGGTGTTAGGTTTTTTTTTTTTTGGTCCATGTGTTGATGTATATTGGAAGTAGTTGTACTATTTATAAAAACAAATGACATCCTTTTGTTGAAGATGACCTCTTGTCCTTACCTAAATTGAGCTGGTAGTCTTGGGAACTTGCTGGGTTTCAGTTTTTAATGTAGTTGTGTGTCTCCTAAACTGGGGTTGTGAGAGAACTTGCTTTCATTGTCTGTTGGATAGGAGGATTTCCCTGAAATTAAATCCAGTCATTTGCTGTCACAGACACAGTTTTGATAAAAATATGAAAGTTATTCAGTATAGTCTCACAATTAATGAGGGGACATAAAAAAACCCAAAACCCTACTGCTGTTTAGATCTTCAAACCACACTGCTGTAGTAGCTAAGAATCTTAGGAGTTCCAGGCTGAAGCTATTCACAGCAAATTTATACCTTTTTGTTCATAGTTGTCATTATTCTTCAGCTTAAATATTTTTTTTTCTCTTGCTGATGTTCACCCTCGTGATGTTTTTACAGTTGATCTGTCCTCTGTTAGCCTTGGTTTTTGGAAACTGTGTAAACTAAGGTTTTAGTCTGCTTTTGTATGAAAGCCTCTGCATTCCAGAGATTATCCTTCGTAGTCCTACTTTCTGTGCTTGTTGTGATTTAATCTTTTTACATGTGGATGATACTGTATGTACAGTTATGCAGGATGTCCTTCTCGGTGATTCTGATTTCAGTTCCTTCACTAAAGGATGCATACTAGGATCATGTTTGCTGTTTTCAGTGTTGTATCATATTGACCATTCATTGCTATACTGTGATCAACAAGTCAGCTCAGGTCTTTTATTTTTGAGCTGGTGAATTCACAATTCTATTTTAAAGCTTGCTTTTATTTTTTTTAAGGATATAACTTTGTACTTCCTATGGCTGTGTTTTAAAATACTCTCACATTGAACAAGTTCTTCCTGTATCATTTGCTGTTCTTCCTCTTAGCTGATGACATCTGCTTATTTTGAATTATCATCCAGATTTCATCTCCATATTTACTTTTTTTTTTCCCCATTAAATTTATTAATGATGATAGTGCTTGACTTGAGTCTCAAGATAAGTCTTGAGGAAGTGAGTTACTGGGTTACTGACCTACATGTACTATATCCTCAAAAAAACCCTTTTGATACCTCCATTTGGACAAATTCTTCATTTCCAGAAACAGCTCTTTTAGTAAACTCTTGTCTTTTTCAGGTTTTGTTAACTCTTCATGTGTTTCAGTGTAAATAATCAATGGAAGTCCAGATGAGATCTTTTCTCTATGTATGTATTGTGCCAGTTAATTTCCATATCTCTATTCTTTGCATGTTCTGAACTTTTTTATGTTCACTAATATGATCATAAAAACATGCATTACTTCCTTCCTCTTCCTTTTTAAATATGGATATTTTCTCTTCAGTTATGCAGTGCCACCATGAGTGTACTACCAGATCTACATGTAGTCTTAATGCTGATTCTTCTATACCCGAGGGAGATTTTTCCAGTTCTTGCATCTTTCTTCTTTTCCCACTTCAACTTAGTTTTCTCCAAAATCTTTACTTCACTTCAGTAGTTCTAATGCCATACTCCTCTTCTAGTTACCCATCCTGACTTTCAGGGATAGAGAAAAATACTTGCTTATAAATAAGGTATATGTAATAGTTTGTAGCCTCAGAAAACCTAACTACTAGAGAATAATAATGAGCCCTTCTCAAACTGAATCACTGTTGGTCTGCAGCATATTAGCAAGTCACATTGTATGGCTTTTTTAATTACTATTTTGAGTGCTGTGACTTAGTAAATTATTGTAGAAGCTGAAAATGAGACATTTCAACATGCTTGCTTGACTTCACAAATGGCCTTTGTATGAGATAAATGGAGGAATTAGTGGGGAAGAGTCTTTGAGTAATATTGGCATTGCAGCCACCTGTGAATTTGGAAGATCCAGAGAATCAAAGGGAAAGATGCTGTCAGCATACTTTGGAAAGTACAAAAATATATAACTGAAGTGTTGAAGGTAAATTGCAACAAAACGTGGTAACAAAGTTGTAGATGAAAGTGGAAATCAGATGAACACTTCATTAATTTATTTCAAATGAGCTAGTAACTGCCTCAAAGGCATTTTAAAATAGTTCAGCTATTACTTTTCCATAAAAATGACTGTTTTGACTGCTTTAATGTCACTTGGCCTTGGCCACCAGAGCATTAGTCTGATCCTTGTTTGTTAACATTCTGAAATGTATTTTGGTGTTTCAGGGTAATTTCCTGAAGCAAAGTTTCCATTTTGCTTTTCTCCATTCTAGAAATACTTTCCTAATTTTGTATTGACATGAGCATGGTGACACTGACCGTGCTATAATAATTTGGCTTCTCATGTAGTAGTACTTGATGCCATTTTTTCG
>NW_020799091.1:31633189-31739509 GCF_003259725.1 Athene cunicularia | reverse complement strand
GGGGGAAGGAGGAGGAGGAAATCTTGAGGTTTAACGGTAATATGCAAGATCGCTTTTTACCTTAAAGGGATTGGTTTTTGCTGTGGGAGTATCAGAAATGCAAAACATTCTCTGACTACATTTGGCCATCTAGCACTTAGACTATTGTTTAAGAAGCTATGCAAATTTGAAATAACTCATCATAAATTGGGCACACTGAATTTTCACTTTGTTTTTAACAGGGTAGTTGTGTAGAGAAGAAGAAATAAACGGATTAACAATTTATAACTATGTAATGATCTTATTTTTCTTTTTAACCTACTTGATAGAGAAGATGACAATTTTTTTTTTTTTTTAAAAGTTGCTAACTTCCTAAAACAAATGAGAGGGTCTTGTATTTTTACAAGCTGAGTGAACCAGCTTTTGTTGTTGTTCTGTCTTATTTGCCTTCAGATACCAGTGATGATAATTCTTTTGTTCTGCTGGTCTTCCTTACACTGGGAGGAAGTCTTAGATTCTTAATCCTTTTTTAGCCATCTGTGGGTGACTGCATGTCACCATAAGCATAAATATAAGAAATGTTACAAGAAGTATTTACATGGGATTAAGTTACAGTTATTTCACATTCTTCAAGGAATGGGAAAGGAGAATATGTGTGGATTATCTTGTTTGTTTTGTTTCTTTATTTGTTTTCTTCCTCTCTGACTTTTGAAGCCACCTCCATTACTTTTCTTGACTAAATTTGCTTTTGTCCTTTTAAGGAAAAGCCGATGGAAAAGTTCCATATACAGACTTTGATGCAAGGAATTACATGGGTTTTGGATTTTGTCTTGGATTCATTTATTTCTTTTTTCCAAGTCTGCATGTTCTCACTTTTTTTTTTTTTTTTTTTTTTTTTTTTTTTTAATGTAGAATGGTCAACTTCTTTTGGAATAAAAATATTGCTTGAAGAAAACAACTTAGCTGTTTCCATGTCATGAAGTAAATTTAAACTTAAAGTCTGGTGATCTATATACAAACTAATTTGAAATAGTACTTGAAGTAGGGAAAACTATGGGGGCAGGGGATAGATGGATGGACCCTGTATCCAAACCTGGAAATGTATTTCTTTTTTCATTGTTTTTCAGAGTTTTGGTGAAGGTGTACTGCACTCTATGAAGTCACTGCTACACAGCAGAAAAAAACTATGCAATGTATCAGCAGAGGAATGTCTAAATCGGGAAGAACAAGATAATTTTATTGAGGTTTGGCATAACTTGATAATTTATATATAAATGTGGCTATGATAGAAAATGATTTAGCTTGAAGCAGCATGGAAAGTTGCGGGGTAGTTAATGTGAACAATATTGCAAGTTACTGGCCATAAAATCTGTACTTTCTGCTGTCGCTGTCTTTCTTTAATTAAGTCACTGTAGTCTTGAGAAGAGCAGTGACATTTCAAGATGGCATTTCTCTGCTTTATAGGTTTTGTGAAACTAAAAACCCAAAATGTGTAGTTAAATGATTTTGTAAGAATTATACTGGGTGTACTGCATTTGTGAGCACTCCTGTGATCCAGGTTGTATGGATGGTATCCTAAGAAAGTAGCAGAACGTTTTGATCCAAGTCTGAAGATGAAAGTTACAGTGATTTCTCTTGTTTGCCCTGTGCTCAGTACTAAAAACTGAAGTTTCAGCATTGCAGACCTAGACTTCTTTTACATTAATAGAGATGTGCCAGAAGCTGGATGAGAGAAGTAGACCTGGACAGAATACAGGACTGTCTAGGTAAATCTCAAGCTTTGAGGAAGAATAACTAGAGCTCTTTGAGTTACAAGATGGCAGCTTCTCCAGAGGGGAAAAAAAAAGTAAGAAGCAGTGTGTACCACGTATCTTGTATTAAGTGTTTTAGAAGACTACTAAGAAGTAGTTGACAGGCCTGACAAGGAGCTTAGAGAAAGAGAGGATGATGTGAACTAGCCAGATGGAGTAGCTGAGATAGGGAGAAATGTAGCAAAAAAGACTCAGGAGGTGGTTAGGGAAGACTGATAACTGGATAAATAGTAGCAGCAGAAAGGGAAGAGGCAGATTGTGTGACCAGGAGAGATGAGTTAGGATTGCTTGTATAAAATTAGAGGTGAGGAAGAAGAGCTAAGTAGTGGAGGAGTGGGGCAGAACCTTGTTTCTGTCTGTTCAGTCAGACCATGCTCTAGAATATACAAAACCCCTCAGACATTGTCAGCACCCCCTCCCCTCCCCCCTTTTTTTTTTTTCTTGTAGCAAATAGCTGGCAACGTGTTTTAAATGCCTGTAATGATGGTCCTTGTGGAGCAAGATAGCTGATTATATTTAGTTACCTTATTAGCTCAAGCAATTAAGAGCCCTCTGGTTGAAATGTAAGAGGGTCAATATCCTGCCACAGAACAGTTTTGGGTTTTTTTTAATGAAAATATAGGAAAAGACACCTATATGCAGAATAACATTAAAAGAACGCTATTAGGACTGCAAAGATAATTACTCAGACTTAGGAAAAACAGAATTACTGTTTTCCTGTACAATTTTAATTAATTTCCTCTGTACCCATGGGTTACAATAACCTTCAAATGCAGTGTCTCGTACACTATTTTTAGGTTAAAGAAAAGACTTGTGTTACCAATTGTTGGTCTACTCCCCAACGACTTTTGAACTGATGTACTAACTTTAGACATGTTCAAAGTATTAAAAGGTGATTATTCTTCTGCGAAAACTGGAGGTTGGACGTGATAAATCTGAATTAGTAGTGTTGTTGAGGCAAAAATAGGCAGCTGTGATATAGTCTCTATGACAGCAGCCTGCTGGCCTGTCAGTGTACATATGAACTGGTTTGCCTTCATTTGTGTGAAACATTCTGCCCTATATTTGTGCAATGAGTTATCTCGTGGGAGAAGGAAAGAGTTGGAATCATTAACTTGAGGAAGAGGAAAGGGCATGTAAGAAGACAGAAGAGCAAACACCCATAAAAAAACCCGCAAAACAAACTACCGAAAAAGCCCCAAGAGAAAAAACCTGAAAGCCTTCCAAAATGTTCTTCAGAGGACTTTTTTTTTTTCCTAAGTCCTTTAAATTGTTTTCTATTTTGCCTCTTCTGTGGAGGAATTCAGTTCATATTGTAGGTACTGTACAGATAAAAAAAGTGTAGAAGTTGAAAGGTGTCTTGCAGATACTGTGAAGATAAAAGATGCAAGAGCTGAAGGAAGGATGTATCAGTTGAAGGGCACATTGCTCAAACGAGATTGTTTTATAGTTAACACAGTGAATATGGTGTTGGAGACCTGTAATTTGTCTGGAGCTATTTGGAATGCTACTATGAACCATTCTTTCATTTATGATGTTGTCATAACTGAAATAAGGATAAGTGGATGTAAACAAGAAGTTACTTTCTAGGGGCACAATATCTTCCCAGCATGAGACCTCCTAAAGTAAACAAGTCAGAATTTTTCATATTTTAATATGGTTTCAGTTTAAAAGAAAGTTTGGGGTGTTTTTTTTGGTCACACATTGAAAGAACATATTCAAAACTGAAATACAGTTTGAAACAGAATTGTTCTTCAGCCATTTTTTTTCTAGCTCTGTCCCTTCCAGAGATTCTGTGTATGCACAAGGAGGTACATGAACTAGTTAATAATAAATGATTATAAACATAGCACTGTTCTTTGCTGTTTTTAAACTTGAGAACCAAATGACTACCTTGGAGTAACAGGGAATAGCTGCTACAAATTTAGTATGAGCTGTGGCTTGAATACATAAAATTCAATCTATTGCATAGTGCTCTGAAATAAGTGAATCCAAGCCATATCAAACTTAAGTCCAAACATCAGTGGAAATATTTAATGTTTATGCTTTATTCTGTACAAAATGGAAGCAAAATTCATTATTCTACAACCCTTTTTGATTTGGGATTTTTTTTTTGAGCATGCAGATATCCTATTGATTTGTCCTTAGGGAAATAGTAAATGAGAACTGTTGAAATCTGATTTTTCAAACAAAGTTTGAGTAGCAGATGTAAAATAGATCATGATCTGACACTGAGGAATGAAGGTAAGACAAAATACTGACTCTCTTCTCTCACGGGTGATTTCAGCCACCCCGATATCTGTTGGAGGGACAACACAGCAGGGCATAAGCAATCCAGGAGGTTCCTGAAATGCGTGGATGATAACTTCCTTCTCCAAGTGATAGAGGAGCCAACAAGGAGAGGTGCTGGGCTGGACCTTGTTCTCAACCACGAGGAGGGGCTGGTGGGGAATGTGAGGCTCAAGGGCAGCCTTGGCTGCAGTGCCCAGGAAATGTTGGAGTTTAATACCCTTAGGGCAGCAAGGAGGGCACACAGCAAGCTCACTACGCTGGGCTTCAGGAGAGCAGACTTTGGCCTCTTCAGGGATCTGCTTGGCAGAGTAACATGGGATAAAGTCCTGGAGGGAAGAGAGGCCCAAGAAAGCTGGTTAATATTCAAGGATCATCTCTTCCAAGCTGAGGAGCGATGCATCCCAACAAAGAGGAAGGCAGTGAAAAATGCCATGAAGCCTGCATGGATGAACAAGAAGTGCCTGGACAAACTCAGGCACAGAAAGGAAGCCTACAGAGGGTAGAAGCAAGAACAGATAGCCTGGGAGGAATACAGAGAAACTGTCCAAGCAGCCAAGGACCAGGTTAGGAAATCTAAAGACCTGATAGAGTTAAATCTGGCCAGGGACATCAAGGGCAACAAGAAAAGCTTCTATAGTACATTGGTGATAAAAGGAAGACTAGGGAGAATGTGGGCATTTCCAGAAGAAAAAGAGAGATGGTTACACAGGATATGGAGAAGGCTGAGGTACTCAATACGTTTTTTGCCTCAGTTTTCACTGGCAGGTGCTCCAGCCATCATCACCCACAACACAGAATACAAAGGCAGGGACTAGGGGAATGAAGAACAGCCCACCGTAGGAGACGTTCAAGTTCAGGTCCATCTAAGGAACCTGAAGGTGCACAGGTCCATGTGACCTGATGAGATGCATCCTTGGGTCTTGAGGGAACTGGTGGATGAAGTGGCTAAACCACTATCCATCTTAGAGAAGTTGTGGCAGTCTGATGAAGTTCCTGCTAATTGTAAAAAGGGAAGCATAACCCCCATTTTTAAAAAGGGAAAAAAGGAAGACCCAGGGAACTACAGGGCAGTCAGTCTCACCTCTGTGTCTGACAAGATCATGGAGCAGATCCTCCTGGAAACTGTTGTAGGGTACAGAGAAGTTAATGAGGTGATTGGTGACAGTCAACATGGCTTCACTAAGGGCAAATTGTGCCTGACAAATTTGGTGGCCTTTTATGATGGGGCTACAGTGTTGGTGGATAAGGGAAGAAAAACTGCCTTATCTCGTGCAAAGCATTTGACACTCTCCCACATTACATCCTTGTCTGTGCTGTTTAACACGTTTGTTGGTGACATGGACAGTGGAATGGAGTGCACCCTCAGCAAGTTTGTCGATGACACCAAGCTGTGTGGTGCAGTTGACACACTGGAGGGATGTGCCATCCAGAGGGAACTTGACAGGATTGAGAGGTGGGACTGTGCAAAACTCTTGAAGTTCAGCAAGGCCAAGTGCAAGGTCCTGCACATGGGTCAGGACAATCCCAAGCACAAACACAGGCTGGGCGATGAGTGGATTGAGAGCAGCCCTGAGGAGAAGGACTTGGGCATAGTAGTGGATGGAAAACCATAATCCAGCAATTTGTGCTCACAGCCCAGAAAGCCAGCTGTATCCTAGGCTGCATCAAGCAAGTCTAGCAGGTTGAGGGGGAGGTGATTTTTCCTGCTGTTCTGTGCTCTTGTAAGACCCTACCTGGAGTTCTGTATTCAGCTATGGAGTCCTCAATTTAAGAAGGACATGGATGTGCTCATGTGGGTCCAGAGGAGGGCCACGAAGATGATGAGGGTGCTGGAGGGACTTGGGGTTATGTGAGGGCAGCCTGAGAGTCTTGGGTTTGTTCAGCCTAGACAAGAGAATGCTCTGGGGAGACCTTCCAGTACTTATCTGCCTACAAGAAAGCTGGAGAGGGACTTATTACAAGGACATGTGTGATAGGACAAGGAGTAATGGTTTTTAAACTGAAGGAGGGTAGATTTAGATTAGATATAGGGAGAAAATTCTTCATGGTGAGAGTGATGAGGCACTGGAACAGATTAACCAGAGAGGTTGTGGCTGCCCCCTCCTTGGAAGTGTTCAATGTCAGGTTGAATGGGGCTTTGAGCACCCTGCTCTAGTGGAAGGTGTCCCTGCCCACGGAAGGCAGGTTGGAACTAGATGGTCTTCAAGGTCCCTTCCAACCCAAACCATTCTATGATTCTCTCATGATTATATGACTCGTTGGTCTGTTTGTGTTGAATGACACAAGATACCTGTAGACAGAAGAGAGGGACAGTATATGACAAATAACTCACCTGTCCACAGGCACAAAAACCTGAGGTAAAGCTGATGTTTCTGACATAGTCCAGGCTCCTGAGCCTGACAAGACCTTTTATTTTTTTTGAGATTGACTATTTTAATTCCTTTACTTTAGGGGTTTGTCTACTCAGATATTGCGTACAAATATCTGGCTTAAGTAACCTCTTGTGTTTTGGCCTTTGGCTAATCAATTAACATGGTAAACTGTATAATGTGTTGGCATTATGCTCTCTTTAGTATATCCTTTGTATCACAGTATGTTAGCTTGATCAGATTTTGGACTGGAACTGTTTTGTATGTGTCTAGCCTGAAGCAAGGACAGATGAGCACTGATCTTTGCAAAGTCATGTTTATTTTAACAGATAGAGTGAGGCTTCTGTGTGTTGCTCAGTGTATACCCGCTGGTAGGCCACTAGAAAAATTTCTTTGTAGTGGGTTTTAAATGTTGTATATGCTCTTTAGTCAGATCTGACCTTTCACACATCGAGTAGTCTAGCATTACTATTCTTTATGTAAGACTATGTGCAACTGTCTGAGCAAGCTGTGCTACCCTAAGGTATGGTTTTCATGGTGGTAGAATGAAGCTTTATGGTAAAGCCTGCTGAATTTTTAACTCTTAAATATCTGCAGAAAATGAAAAAAATATTTTTGTACTTCAATATGTTCACGTATTTATTTTACAGATTACATTTATAGGTTTTGCTGAAGAGATGGGTACTGCTCATTTGCAGGTACAGTATATGTCTATCTATATTGGAAAATAATGTTCTTCAGCACTGATGATTTCTTCTAAATAGTGCCTAGTTTTTTTAGGTGGAGGATTTTTGGTGTTCAGGAAACTAAATATATGTATCTTGAGCATTTAAAACCACAAGTTTTAAATATCACTGAAATGTTGAAAATAATTATTTTAATATGATCATTAGTGTTTTATATTGGTGTGGTTTGAGCCCAGAGGGCAACTGAACACCACACAGCTCCTCCCTTACTCCCTCTCCCTCAGAAATGGGAATGAGAAAAATACCACAAAAGGCTCCAGAGTTAAGATAAGGACAGTGAGGGATGACTCATGCATTATGGTCATGAGCAAAAGATAGACTTCTAAGGGGAAGAAAAAGATCATCAATTTAATTCAAACGCTAACAACACCACCACCGAACAGACAGAGTAGGACAGTGAAAAGGATAACCACATCTTAAAAACACCTTGCCTTCACCCCTCCCTTCTTCTGGGGCTCAGCTTTGCTTCTGATTTCTCTACCTCCTCCCCTCCAAGTGGCACAGGAGGGCAGGAGGTGGGGGTTGCCATCAGTCCTACCACTTCTTCCACCTCAGGGGAAGAACACCTTACACTCTTCCCCTCCTCCAACATTGGAGTCCCTCTCATGGAACACAGTTCTCCACAAGCTTGGTCCTTTCATGCTCCACAAGCATGAGTCCTTTCTTCCTATGGGCTGCAGCTCTTCACGAACTGTTCCACTGCGGGTCACTCCTGCATGTTGCAGTCCTCCCAGCACCAAACTACAACAGTGTGGGCTTCCCTCAGAGTTATGGATTTCTTTGGGTGCGTCTACCTGCTTTGTCGTAGGGTCCTCCACAGGCTGCAGGTGGGCATCTGCTCCACTGTGGACCTCCATGTGCTGCAGGGCACAGCCTGCCCTCGCACCAGGGGCTGCAGGGGAGTCTCTGCTCTGCTGCACCTTTCCCACCCCCTCCCTCCTCCTTTCTTCCACTGACCTTAGTGTTTGCATAGGTGTCCTCCCAACAGCCCCTCCTCACAACTTCAAATCCTCCTCCCAGGCTCTCCTTAAATATGTTACCAAAGAGTTGGAGCCACTGTTGCTAACTTGGAACCAGGGGAGCTTCAAGAAGCTGCTCACAGAGGCCGCTGCTTATAGCCCCTTCCATGGCTACCAAAAACCCTGCCACTCACACAAACCCAGCACATATATATATTTAAAATATTGCTTGGGTCAGTCTTTGTATTAGAATGGTCTGGAACAACTTACTTAAATTAGGAGGAGGGGATTTTATTTGTGTGTGGGGTATTTGGAGAGGGGAGGGACTTGGTTAATTGTAGGGGTTTTGTTTGGTGGTTTTGTTTTTTTTTTTTGTTAAAAACTTGTGTGTATTAGTATTTTGCCTTCTACCTTCTTGGTAGAGTTGTACTTATTAATATGGTACAATTGTCATCTGCAAGGCTAAAACTTTACTGGATTGACTGCTAGCTGTGAATTGCTGATGGAGGACCAGGAGTCAGTATTATGGTTATGCCTTAAGATATTATTCTGTAGAGTTAGATGAGGAAATACTAATTTAAAAGGGGAAGCATGGCAAACTAGTGGAAGTGTGTTGTGCCATTTTAAGATGTTAAGGGTTTAATGTTTCTGTGCAATATACAGAAGTAAAACCCATAACATATCCATTTACAGTGCAATTCCACACTTCTCCTTTGTCGAGATCTTAGTAGATAGAGATTGCTGTAATAGTTTGCTTATGTTTAAAAATGGAAAGCAGAAGCTCTGAATCCATTCATTTTTAAAGTTGTATCAGTGTTGCTAATTAACCAAATGATAATAGTACTAGGCATTCTTTCAAGTACAGGTAAGAACCATTCATTGTCTATAGTTAGGTGAAATTTAGAGAAAATTGGGCTGAATAAGTTTGTGGAGACTTACTTTGTACCATATGGATCAGTAGAGTTTAGACTGTCTAAAAAAAGAAAAAAATCATAAATCTTTCATAGGCCTTTTCTGTGTTAGGTAAATCTAAAAGTTATCCAAGATGATGCTTGAAGAAGTGCCTTGTCTCTGTTTTTGTAATAGGTGTCTAAAACACCATTCCAATAAAGCAGACTAAAATCATGGAGAGATCTATTGAGAGCCACTGTTAGCCGAGTTCAGTGTTTTCTTTGTAGTTGTGTACCTTGTAGGATGTGCAACTGCTTTTCAGTGCTTACAGGATTGTCCTTTGTGACTTTTAAGCGTCTTCTGGCCCGTGAGAAACAGTAGAATTTCTTTTGGTAGAAGGTGGAGCTGGACATGAGTATGGACTGAATTAAAGCTTGTTTACATAAGCTTTTCACCACAGTTTGAGAGAATAAGTGGGGGATAGGGCAAGAAAAAGGGAAGACAAGAGGAGCTTTACCAAAATGATCATCTGTTACTATTTAGGGGGGATATGAGATCAAAACCATCATCATTTATGTGTTATTTTTTTTTCACTTTATATTCTCAATGTGTTTATGTATTTAAATCAGGAGTTGGCAGCTGTTTCTGTAGAGCTTCCAGATGTTCTGAAATCTCTCCAGTTGTGCAAACTAAAAGAAAATGAGGTTATATTTCTAAAAGATGTAAAGAAAACCTTGGCAAAACCTTATGACTTGAAACGTCAGGTAAAAATTTGTATCTTCTTGCATGTCTTAATTACCAAAGCATTATATCTGGCCTCATAAAGAGTTTAGTCACACCTTGTCTTGGGCCACCTTAGGCACAGTGGTATTAATGTTATTACATCTCAGTGGTTTCTTTAAAATGAATGTTAGAAAATCTCAAACTCAGTGCTTCCAAGTGCTGTATTATTAACAGAAAATATTTAACAAATATTTAATTATGGTGCTGATCCCATGGTTATGTTTGTATATAGTCCTTTTCACTGTCAGTTTGGAAAAAAGAAACTTGTCTCTCTGCTCAGATATAGCTTTCATCCTTTGAAGACCTTTCTTCTTGAAACAGAGATGCCAAAAATTACGAGAATGTCAGGTGTTCTTAAAACTCAGTGAGCTCTTTTCTTTCTAAAAATGATTTACAATTATAAATGCTGTTAATTATATATTTTTCCATTATTTTTATTTCAATATTATTACTATTTTGTTAATTATATTATTTTCAATTACAAATGTTGTTAATGCAAACCTCTTAAAGCCATATTGGCTGATCATGCATGTTAAATTTAATTATGTTGTAAACAAGATAAAAAATAATGTTGAAGAAACAATTATCTATAAACTGAAGTGCTATTCAGCATAAAGATGCTTTGAAATACTGTCTTCCTCTACAGATTTTTAACATGCATTCTTTAATAGTTTCTTGAATACGTATTATCAGAGTTGTATTACACAACCTTTTGTTTGTTTTATTGCAATGATTTATTCACCATGCAGAAGTTATGAAAATGAGTGATTTTAATTATGACACTACACAAACTGTTCCATTCATTTTCTTATCTTTAAAATATTTGTTAATTGGTTACTGTTCATAAAAGATACATAGAAGGGATCCCTTGCTACTCCTGACAGTTAACATCATTCTAAGATTGTTATGTTTGCTTTCTTGTTTCTCTCTTTTTCAAGAATCAACTTCCTGAAGTGTTTTGTGTGGTGAGACTGTCTCCTTCTTTCCCAAGGATCAAAGCTGATTATATATTTAACTTGCTGAGCAAGTATACCACAGGCATAAGATATGCAGTGGAAATAAACTCATCGCAAAAACATCAAACAGAGACATCCCATGGAGAAGATGATGATACTAATCAGTCAGTTTCTTCAATTGAGGATGATTTTGTCACTGCTTTTGAACACTTAGATGAAGATGAGCCTTCAAAGATACAAAGTGCTGGTAAGTTCTTGCATGCTATTGACTGCAGAAATTGTAATTTTAAATTTAGGCTGTCAGGATTTCATGAGAAAGTAAATGTAAATAAATAGTAATTTTTTTATATTAATCATGTTCTGTAAAGGGATATTATGAAATTGAAAATTTAATTTTTTTTCTATTCTTTTCACAACAGTTTGTCAGTTCATAAACCAAAGATTCTAATCTTGATGTTGAATGTAGATTGAATAGAATCTTGTTCTACTTTGTGTACTAAAAAATACATGGATTTGTCAGTGATTAGATTAGTATAATAGGATTTGAAAAAAATTAAAGACTTCTTTAATTATAAAAGACCACCTAGCATTTTGCAACAGTAACGAACCCAGCAGTTGCCGTCAAAATCTGGGTTTCTGTAGTTCTGTAGAAATTCTTGGTTTTGAAGGAATCTTTCTTTTTCGGTTTGTTTTTTTGTTGTTTTGTTTTGTTTTTTTTTCAGGTGCATGTAGCTTTACTTCTCGAAACCATCGAGATGCTGCTTCACAGACCATCCCTGCTCAATGTTTAGAAGCTACTGACTCAAAGATACTTGCGGGTTCTGCATGTCGAAAGTCATCTGCCAGATCTTCTACTTTGATTGATATTTTGGGACTTAAGGAACTGTCCTCAGTAAAAAATTCAGTTACAACCTCAATTTCTGATCCTTGGATACAAAGGAGTTTCTATAAGCCATATAATCCTTCTGATCAAGGTGTTAATTTTTTATGTAAAACATTGTTTTCATCCTCTCCAGCTGAATCCTCTGAGTCAGATTGCTCCAGCCCAAGCCCCATCATCTTCTTAGATGAAGAAGGGTATCAAAAAAGCTTGAAGGCTAAACTTCAACTGCCAAAAATTCCAGTAGTGAAAGATGGTATAGAGGATTCAGACTCAGAAGTAAGTGAATTTTTTGATAGTTTTGATCAGTTTGATGAGCTGGAACAAGCCTTGGAAAACTCTTGTAAAGTTATTAGGGATCCCATCCTAGGGAATCCCTCCCAGAAAAGGAGGACTGCACATGAACAGTTGTCTTCTGCAAGCGTTACGATGAATCCTCAGAAATTCAAGTTTGATCGTCCCACTCTCCCAGCCAATGTAAAGAAACCGACACCTCGTAAACCAGAATCACCATATAGCAGCGTCTTTGATGTCCCAGATTCCCCTCGCCCAGTTAAAACATCAGGGGAAGAGAACGGAGGCTTGTTCAGCCCTATTAGATCATCAGCTTTCAGTCCACTAGGGAGCTGTGGTTCTTCTGAATGTTTATGTCGAATTAGTCTTGGTGGAGATGGGGCAGGTCAAAATCACCATGATGAAGTTTATAATACTTATTCAGCATATGCTGATAGTGTTTCATTTGAAATATTGGGTTCTGTTTTTCATTCTGAGTCCTCAGCAGAACAAGCCTGTGCAGAAAATGACTTGAAACACAAAGGGATTGCTTTGAAAGAGAAAAAAGGTCAAGCTGCAGATCTTAAAATGAAAACTAGTAAGGAGCCAGATATACAAGCAAAATCTAAACATAAGTCAATGATTAGAGATAGCATTCAAAAATTTGCAACTGAATTAGTTGAAAAAAGTTTTGGCAGTGCATTTAAAGACTTGCAAAAAGGCGTTTCTTCATGCACCAATGCACTTTGTCATTTGGCTGCTAGGTTGACTTCCTCAGTCTTTCAAATGGCTTTTTATGAGATTGGAAGACGTAGAGCGATCTCCCTAAAGGAGCGTGCCATTAATGGGATAGCAAACTTTTTGGTGAGTGAAGCTATAACTGGTGCTTTGAAAGAACTGCGGCATGTGAAGAAACAAATTTTTACCAACACTGTTGCACGGTTTGCGGCAGACCTTGCTGAAGAACTTGTGTTTGAAGGAATCATGGAAGTATGCCAGTTTTCGTATCCATCGACACCTACAGCTGTGCAGCCTTCATCATTTGATTATGAAGACAAAGTGGTAAGATCCTATGCCAGAGATTTGTCCGAATCTGTCATTCAGGAGGCCTTTATTGAACTATCTCAGGTTGATGTGACCTTCACAACACAAGCAGCCATTAGTGTTTCCATGGACAATATTAAATATGTGAGCGCAGAAAGTATGTTAGAATCAACACAGACTTCCACAGTTTTTCCTAATTTTAATGATAGGGTAACACTGAAGCCAATCCAAGATTCCAAGAAGGAATACACAGTACAGCAAGCTCTATTTTGCACCTCTGGTGTTGTAAGTTCAATACCTGTGCCCTTAGCTGGAAGAGCTCTTTGTCAACATCAGGTTTCCTCTGATGCTTATAAAGTGAAAGTATCCACTGCTCCGAATTTTGATGACGATGTGAAAGCATACAAAGACTCCACTCATACATCTTTTAGAAGCACAAAGAGAGAGGAGAAAGTCTCTTCTTTCAGAAATATATATCTAACTTCTGATCACAGTCAAAGTACTGAAAGTACTCCATCACTCTTACATAACCAAAACAGTACCAAACAAACAAATAACAGATCTGGAATGAACAATAATTCAGAATTAACAAGTGGGTTGAAAGGCATTAATACTTTCTCTGGAACTATGGTAGATATGATAGTAAATGAAGCTTATGAAGCTATAACCTCATCTAGAGTAACAAAAGCAGTAGAAGAGTATACAGATTTTTTAACAAGAAAAATAATAGATAAAAAACCTTACATGCAATGTATTGGTGAAGATTTCCCCAAGAATATGTTTGCAGATCACTTGGCCAAGTATGTCATAAAACAGTCCGTGGATGAAAGTAAAACTGTATTATGCAACTCTAGTGAGAATGTAGCATGTAATGTGAACTCACAGACTTACACAGATACCTGTAGAAAAGAACAATGTGTGATAAAGAAGCAAGAGGCTGAGAAACAAAGTAATGTTTCTATAATTGTGGAGCAACAACAGATGCTTTTGAATAATCCATGTAAATTTCTTCTTACTCCAACTCATTCTGTTCAGTGTTTTTCAGAGTCTAAAGATTGTTGGCAGGAACAAAAAGGACACAGGTTTTCTTCAAAATCACCACCGCCTTGTTCCACTGGGACACTTGCTAGGCATGTTCTAGAGGATTTTACTGACACAGGAAGCTGCTCAACAGCATACTTAAACAAGCCCTCAAAAAAACGTGATACTCAGAAACCATCAGGACCTTTGACTTACAGGCAGGCTGATTGTTTCCTGCATGCAAATAGCTTTCCTTCAGTGATGTTTGGCAGTGAAGATGCTTTGCAGATGGAAGGTAAATCAAGTCTCAAAGATGGAAATACCTGTGTAATGCCTGATACACCCCCACCAACTCCTTTAGTACCATGTCAAGGTAGTTCTGAAAGAAACCTAAGAAAACTATCTAAGAAACTCAAGGGAGAATTAGCAAAGGAATTTGCACCTGCAACACCACCTTCTACACCGTATAATCCATCCATTACTGGTTTGTCTGAAATGGAACACGACTCTTTGGAAAATGAGGAATTTATGCTAAAACTTATGCGGTCACTTTCCGAAGAAGTAGAAAGTAGCGAAGATGAAGATCATTCTGAAATGCCCATTGAGAAAGAGGAGCATTCAGAAAAAACGATTCAGTATGCAGATTGCTTAGCTAGCCATATAATTTCAATAGCGACTGAAATGGCTGCTTCCCATTTAGATGGTAAAACAAATGAAAGAGAAGCTGATAGACAGGTTCAGTTAGGTATGCAAAACAAAAAATGTGGATACACTGCATTTATAAATATCCCAGAAGAGACATGCAATTCTTTATGGAATTATGCAGGTGATATGGCAGGAAAAGTTATCAGTGAGGCCAAGAAAATAGTGAAATCAAGGCATTGTAAACTGTTGAGGTTGAAGAGGGTTAACTGTCAGGTGGATTGCCTTTATCTGAGAAAAGGTGATAAAGATTATAGTTCAAAAGAACAGTGTGATCTGGTGCGGGACCAGTGGCCAGGGGAGAGAGATTCATCTGTGCTTCCTTTACCACAAGGTTCAGGCTTGACTGGTTTGACTTCCAAATACCCAAGCTGTGAAAGCGTGACTGATGAATATGCAGATCATATTATTCGAGTTTTGAAAAGAGAAGGTGGTAACGCTGAACTGTTAATGGATCAGTACGCTAGCAGACTTGTTTACAGGTCTATCAAATCAGGCTTACAGCAAGCTGCGAGAAAAACTAAATTGAGATACAACAGAAAGACGTTTCCTGGGCAAAATGCACAGGTAAATGGTAAGCTGGAGCTGATCAAAACAGTGAATAAAGATACAGTACAGCAAGTGAAAAGCAGCATTCATCGCTGTGAAGACCAAATGTACGGAAGGAGCACCAGCACACAGAGAACAGAATGTACAGAGTTGTTACATTTTTCAGAATCTCTTGCTCGCAGTATTACTTGTGATGTCAGGAAGAAATTGAAAATGTCGGGATCATGTTTGCCAAAGTCTCTAACAGACTCCTGTCTATATAAAAAGACTGCATTTGATGAAGTCACAGGGGATGTTACTAAAACAAGATTTTCTAGGACATTTCTTCCTTTCTCCCCAGATCATAAACTGTATCATAGTACAGGCAGTTTAAATGAAAATGGCTACAGTGAACGCATAATTCAAGCTATAGAACAGTATGCTAGGAAAGTAGTAGATGATACTCTAGAAATTAGTTTAGAGTCGGCTGTTCTCCATGTGGCTGAAAACAGAAAAAATGGGGATAGGCTCTCATATACTGAGAAACTGTCTCCTTTTTCTGGAACTGTCTGTAGATGCTGCAGTATGAAGGAACATCGGTACTGTACAGAAAATACATCTCATCATCTACCTGTGCAAGAATCCTCCATTCCAGTGAGGCGTTTTGTTCATTCTGGATTGGGTGGTGCCTGTCAAAAATCAGGAGTGTTTCAGCTTGATATTCCTAAAATTCATGTTGATGTAGAACAGAAGACAGTGTTTTCTGACAAGGGGGCTACTGCTGCTGTAGAGAAAGCAGAAGGAGAGCTGAGTTACACAAGTTTGACAGCTGACAGTGGTATTGGACAAGATGGAGTCAGTTTTGCTGAAAGCCTTACTACTGAAATAATGACATCAGCTATGACTAATATTGGCCAGGCAGTTAACATAAGGTAATACTAATTTTCTCTTATTTGTTGCATTCTGTACCAGAAAAAGAAGGATGTGCTCAGAAGGAAATTTAAAAAAAAAAATTTTTTAGAAATGTACACTTTATATTCTGAATGTTTTCTTTTTATTCTGGTGATACTTAAATGATTTAGAACTAGGAAAAAAACCTTCCACCCGTGGGAGCTTGAAACCAAGGTTTCTATATATATATATATATCAGCATTGTATACATTCAAGTAGGTGACTAGTAAGTAGAACTTATTATTTCAACTTGAAATACTGTTATTTTTACCTGCAGTAGAGAATAGAAGACCTTACGGGTTTTGTTGGTCTGTGAGCCATGACAGAATCCAGGTTTGTTCCCTATCGATATTTCTTCTTCTGTGCTAAAAAATAGAAGTCATTTATTTTTGCTTTTGTCAGTAGGACCAACAACTGGTACTGGCCAAACTAACCATTTCTTTATAGTGTGAAGGCTTTATTTTGGTTATGGCTGTGTTGTGATGGTGTCCCTATTATTGGAAAAAACCCCCGCAACCCCTTACTTTAAGAAAAAACAACTTACTAAACCACACTTTATCTTATGAAATAGTAATACAGTAGACAAGGAACTGACTTTCAAATTCTTGTGTATTTAGCCAAGGCTAATATGCTGTTTATTAGGCCTTTAAATAGGAAATATATGTCACAGTAACTGACAAACAGCAACTATTTCTTAAAAGAAACTACAGTAATCAGAGTGACTTAAAATCTCCTCTTCTTCAGGTCCAAGAGCACCATGCTGTTTTTTCCAATGTATAGTAATATTTATTGTCCTACTTTTTTGTTTGTGTATGAATTCCTCACATTATCTACAGGTTTCTTTTCCTGGTTCCTGGAGGGGCATCATGATAAATAATAAAACTGGTTTTTATATGTTCAGTGGCTAAAGGTCACAGAGGGAGTGAACTAAATTTTTCAAGGTTTGATATGAAATGTGTACATACTAGTAGCATAAAAGTGCACATACGATGTATATTATGGTGCTCTGCACAACAGTGTGACCAAAAAACAAAAGTCATGTTTTTCTATAGCTAGAGTATTAAAGATGACACTTTGTTTCTGAATCACTTCTTAAAAATATTATTTAAAGTTTCTAGTTAGAATATGGCAGCAATAAAATGCAGCGTTCACAGAGATACGTTTTTTTTTTTTTTTAATCTGTGACAAGGAGGTGATATTTCGGGGGGGGTTATGACAAAATTTATAAATGTTTCTTATATTGTTATCTAATGTATTATATTTAATGCATATGTTTCTTGAGAAGCTGCCTTGTGTGGTGAAAAGGACTACTGTTAATGTTGGTAGAAATGAAAATGAGGAAAAAAATAACCTTTGTATTACCCAGATGGATTCCAATTGAAGCTGCATATTTATCTGCACAAATTTGTGGCCACTGGAGCAGTGTTATCAGTGATGTGGTCAAGGTTGGCTTTTAAAATAGTTAATGTTACAGTGGCTGCTTTTTATGGGGGTAGTATGATGATCATTTTTCTTGGACTTTCTACCACTTCATCTGTATATAGATAACCAGTTTGCCCCCGAAAGTTACTTCATAACTGCATGTTCTCGTATTGTAACTTTTTCGTAAGGAGTTCAGACTTCTTTAAAGTTATCAAACTGGATCTTTTGAAGTGTCTTTTAAAGACTAGCTTTTATTGACCGTACTTACTTGATTGGTTTGGGGATAAAAAAAAATTTCCTGAGGGAAAAATTCTGTACAAGTCATGTGTTGCTACTCTTTCTTGAGTCAGGAAGACATAGCTTTATCTACAGAAACACCTTTTTAAACAGCAGCACGTACTTAAGCACTTTGCCTACAGTAGCAGACCCCCTATATGATTTTACCAGAAGCAGACAGGGGAAAATAGCCAAATTGTCCTATGGTGAACAAGTTCAAAAATGGTAAGTCTTTTCCTTGGAATGTGTACCTTGATATACAGACTGTAAGGCTGCAATGCCTTCAATGTTTTAGAGCAAATAATCTTCCAAATGAGAGAATTATTTGTGCCATTCCCTTTGTCTTCTAGTGAAATAATTCCAAACAGCAATCTGTGACCTAAGCCTGTTGCAATTTCAGATTTATTTGATTGCTCCATTTCTTGTGTTGAGAATAGGATACAAATTAATGGATCACCCTCCATCTCCCCCCTTTTTTTTTCCCTTGGAATATAATGTCTTTGAAATGCTGTTAAATTGCTGTAAATGAACTAACACATTGTCATGAAATGCAGTGATGTTTTTATCTTAAATTTTTGTTTAGCTCTGTTGGAAGAGAAGGATTTCATTCTGTTGAATCTATTGTTAGCCAGCAGATGAGTCTTAGTATTGGTGATGATAGCACTGGGAGTTGGTCCAATCTAAGTTTTGAAGATGAACATCCTGATGAGAGCAGCAGTTTTCTTCACCTCAGTGACAGGTAACTATAAACATGTTAGTATAGTTAAACAGTTATCTTGACATCAAATAACTTGGCATCAAGTGGTTTTCTTCTGGGGGTCGGGGGGAGAAGAGACTATTTTGTCTTCAACACACAATGACTCTATTATTAAAAATGGCTCTCATATCTTGTTTGTGTGTTCTTACAAAATGTTGTTGCCCACAGCTGTTCATACTATACACTCTGTGAAGTATGTTGAGTATGCATTGTCAGGGAGCCACATCAAGTAAAACTGTACATATGTAATTTAAGTATTAGCAAAAGATGCAGGCATTTTAAAAACAACCATCTGAAATATTAAAACTTAATCATGAGAATGTGTTTTATGTAAATTCATATATTATTGAAAAGATGTAATTATGAGCTTAATTTGCATGAGGAATTTAACAGCAATTTTTATATTTTTTGGGACTTGAATTGATGAACTGTTCTGACTGATACTGATGGACTACTAACCATGAACTTACTGGTGTGTAATACTAGAACTTACCTGTTCTGGGTAGTAACTTTTTCCACAGAGCTTCTCACTACGCTTCCCCTGTCTGATTGATAACTAAGAAAGATTAGAATGGGAATTTTAAAAATCTGCAATGTCCCTTCCTGTTGCCAGGAAGAATTAAGAGTTGTGGCCTGAGCGTCTATATAAGGAATGTGAGGAATGAGTAAACTTAGTTTTCTGTGATTGATATGCCATTGATGTTACTGTAGAAAGTTCAGTGTTTCTGTTGAGAATAGCAGAAATGGGGGAGAGGTTCTTTTCCCTTTTAGTTAGTACTTCCAGCATCACTGACATTAAAGAAAATATGGGAGATATGCTTCCTTATGTAATACACAAATAGGTTATTTGGTACCAAAGTAAAACTGCTCACAATGTCTGCAATATTTTTCATATATTGCTTAACTAAATATTTTAATCAAACTGTTACTATAATTTGTCACTCATACAACTGGATAATTTTGTAAGAGACCACATTGCCTTAACGTTATTTTAAGTAAAGCATTTTCTTTTGAATGAATGAAAGTGAGTTACATGATGAAATTAGAGGAGAAGGAAGAATATTCAGCATATTGTCAGTTACAAATAGTGAATAAAGCATAGGTTAGTTGATACCAGCCATACATGCCATTCAGTTAGAGAGGGGGCATTCATTATGCAGTTACAACAGTTGAAAGTTTGGGGTTCTGTTGTTTATTTTCTTGGGTGGTTTTGGTTTTTTTTATTTATTTTCCTTTTGGTTAGAGCTGTCTGTTTAAAAAATATTGTGCTGATTGTATGTAAACCATGCCAATTTGAAACATTTAAATGGACTATCTGATAGCATTGCTCCCCTGGCAGCTGTTTCTTCATGGAAGTGGCTTCCTTGTGACTACGGGACTGTCAGCAGTCTTGCTTGTGTGACCTTTGAGGTACTAGATATCATTAGACCAATTTGTTTGTAGTGCTGCT
The DNA here is from genome assembly GCF_003259725.1 of Athene cunicularia. Lineage (NCBI taxonomy): Eukaryota > Metazoa > Chordata > Aves > Strigiformes > Strigidae > Athene > Athene cunicularia. Next base: position 31,719,420 of record NW_020799091.1, on the reverse strand, counting down.
ACAATATAATTAAGTGGCATAGTGAACATTAAGCAAGTTTTACTTGGTGAAGGGGGACCTCTCGTTTCCCCCAGTATTTTCCAGGCTGTTTGCAGTATTCAGTGGATACTGCTACTTGAAACTCCTTTAGCTGACGACATTCTGGAAATTATCTTCATAACAATAAACCTAGTTCCATTAATGGTAGTTGAAATGTTTTTGGAACACAGGATCACAATCCCCAGAAAACAATACAGCAATACAAGCTACAGTGGTCCAGCTCAATTTGCTTTGCTTTTCTTTACTTCAGGTAAAAAAAGACATTTTTTGTAGTAACTCGGCTGGAACGGTACATGCACTCTGTGTCTCAGATCAATATAAAAATTGTACTTCAGTACTTCACAGAGGAATAAATGATGTGTAAACAAGAGAGCAAGTCAGCTTGGAAAGAATTATCAAAGCATGATCTTTGCAGTTCCATTTGAATCGAAATAGGAATGAAAGTTCTATAGTGGACTTGGTAGAGTTATTTATGCAGGAGAGTGCTTGTATCTTCTGCTTTGCATGCCCAATGTTAGCAACTTAAATATAGAAATAAAATAGTTGTAAGCTTTCTCTGTAGTTAATGTATAGGTATAGACATAGACAGGCTTTTCCAGGGGATGGATTGGAGCATCCAAGTCAGGTTATAATTCAGAGCAGAAGACTCTTGCCTTGGACTGTGTGTACGTAATACAGAATCTCAAGGCAGATGATCTGAGTTGTAGTTCCCATATATACAGTATATATGTAAAAGTGAAAGGTTTTCTTGTAATTCTCCTGCTGGCTCATGTTGAAGAGCTGCATGAAGCATTACAGAAGCATTATAATGCCTTTGCTTATTGCAGGACTTTATTTTCAAGACTGTTAATTTGGCATCGTAAACCAAAACAAACACTACATTACAAAAACGTCTCATACATTGCTATGCGTTGTAGTCCTATGGTTCAATATATATAATTATTTCAGACCAAGTTTGACCTCTGTAAAATATATTAACCTTTTACCTCATCAGAATAGCAGTATGCATGAGGTCATTCTGTTAAGATTGCAAATGTTTTTTTCCTTTAGCCTGAGAACTGGGTCAGCTTTTACTTCCACTTATGTTATGCATCTGTAACTTTCAGTGGAAGAGGCTGTTTGCGTGCAGAGCACTGTTTTCAATAGGCTATATTAAATCTTTTCTATACCTGTAATTGAAACCAAATTTGGTATTTCATGTATACTGTGATAGTCTCACACAGAAGCTTGAGAAATGGTTTTAAGACCATGTTTGCATTGTTTGTGCAAATCAAGTTGGTTTATTTAGAAGTTTCTGCCATTTAATTTTATTTTTTTTTTTCATAATGGGAGAACTGCTTGATTGTTCTTCGCACATGTAGTCTCAATAGGCGGCAATGTGCTGAACAAAGCACCTGCAACTTTTTTTTTTTTTTTTTCCTTCCTGTTAGGATATGTTCATATCGCAGGCTTACTAACCTGCTGTTAACTGTTTTGAAATTAGGATCCAAGCAGGCATACTAGGAAGCAAAGAACACTGATAGCTGATACTTTTACTGACAGGCTCTTGAGAGAGATTAAGGTCTGTCTCCTGAAATGTTTCTTTATACCATTTGCAGTTTTTAAATTTTACTGTTTGCATTGAGTGGAAAAGAGGAGCTTTAACAGTCACACAAAACTTAGGTGAAGAAAGTGTCATCTTGCAACAGTTGTTCTTTGGAATTACTTCATGGCTTGCCATTCCATCTATAGTAGACAATCTAGTTTTATCAAAGAATGCAGGTTATCTTGAAATCCTGTTCTGAGAAGACTTCCAGACATGCTCTGGGGGAGGTATGAAGTTGAGGAACAGAGATTTAAGCATATGAGTAGCTCAGTCTTGTACATAAGCAGAGGTTTAACAAACTCTGATAATTATAATGCCTAAACTGTACCAGTGTAAGGACATACTCAATTTTTTCAGTTCTTTGCATTGGCTTGAACGTAGTCATGGAATAAATGCAGTATGTTTGTGAACTGTGAATGATCTTTTTAGTATTGTTTTCACTGATTTTATAAAAGATCGGCTTGTAGAACAATATTCAGAATTAAAAAAATAAAATAAAATAATTTCCTCCAAGAATTCCTTCTCATCAGGCTGTTGGAGATCATTACTTGATTTTTGGAATGAGATGGAAGGATTTTATTTATGCAGTTGTCTTCACAATATAAAATTTTATGAACTCTTAGCTAGTCCTTAAGCAAATATTACAGCTGTAATCCTTATTCCTGTAAGTAGTCATATTGAAATTGTTGAGCTTGTATAAATAACGAGCAATGTGCTTAGACCTGAGAATAGAATTACTGCTAGCACTGATCTGGAAAATTAATGATACAAATTAATATTTTCTCCTGTGTACTGAAACTTAGCAGTTTTGCACTGGTTTGCACATTGCTGCTCTGAATAGCACTGGCAGTCAGGTTTGTACTCTGTTCCTGCAAACCTGTTCAGTTTCAGTGCTCTTGCATTAAATATCTTGACAAAACAGCCCAAAGGAAAATAGAGGTTCTAGTTTGAGCTGTTGTTCTTTTCTAGTTCAGCTGTGTTCTCTTCTTCTCCTGGCAGTAATGGTAACAGCAGTAGCTGGAGCAGTCTTGGTTTAGAAGGGGATATGTATGAGGAGAATTTATCCTTTCCAACATCAGACAGGTTGGTTGAGATGAGAAATATAAACCAGATGGGTTCTTCATAATTAATGCATGAAATCATCATTTTGGAAAATAAAAATGCAGTGCATTTTTTATGCTGATACATTATTCACACTCTTCTCACTTAATCACAATATGATTTTTCATTAATCCATACTGAATGGTTAAATTTTGCTGTGCTAAACTTATGAATGTGTTCTGCTTGCAAAATGAAAGGTCCCTTTTGTGCATGTTCTTGCTTGCAGTTATACAAGTCTTTAGATTTACTTTCATGCAAACTAGAGCTTGCTTCCTATAGGATTTCTGTTTTTTCCTTTAGCTTCTGGAAACTTTCAAAATTTCTTGGTAATTGGTTTTTATAGAACACTATGACTTAGAGCTTTGAATAACCTATAACTGTTCATATCTGTGACATAACATGGCTCAACTTTTTCACATAGGAAGCAAAACTAAACTGTCTTCCTAAATTAAAAATCAGTAAGTTTTCTTCTTATTTTAAAATGTCTTCATATTACAGTCCATCTTTTTAATACCATTCTCTCGTTTCTCTCCTCTCCCTTCTTTTCCTAAGAGGAAATCGTGTGAAGTTGATGATAAATCTGTTTGCAACATGAAATGGTGTGAGAAGCAAAGCTTCTTTTCATGATCACTTCTTAATTCTTTTATGATCTTCTTGTCCTGTAACCTTCATTACAGTCTCAGGACTGACTACATTTATTGTGCATATGTTGGATTTTTAAAATACTTTTGTTTTATTTTTAAAATACAGTGACGGAACAGAAGATAAAGATGAAGACTCTAAGGATGCTGTAGAAGGTAATGTCAATTCCAACATATACTACTGTTCTTGACCTGTGCACTCTACATGAATTACTTTGTTAATTCTTTTATTCTGTAGTCTGTAAAACAAGGTGACAATTCCTGTTCATCACAGTGCATGTCAGTCAACTGTTAGAATATATTCTTAGATTAGTACCCTTCATATACCTCTCAATGCACTGAAATTTACAGCCTTTGGGAAATGCTAGTCTCTGATGCTCACACATGTACTTTATGTTATTAAGTAGCAAACTCTGATCAGCTTGTTGAAAGTGTAAATTTATGTGCATAAAATAACTTATTTGTAAAATATTTGATAAGGAGCCATGGCAATGCATCTGCATGGCTGTGAGATACTAAAGAAGTTATTCAAACTGGGCATGTTAGCCTTGGGAGAGGAGTCACGAGAAACAATGAAAAAACTTGGTTTCGATATATTTGCTATAATCTCTCTTCTTAGTGAAATGTAAAATAAGACCTGTCCAGAATCTTGTCAGAGCTTTCTGGTTCATAGAAGATCTCTGCACTGGTTCCAGTCTGATTGAAGTGCCAGAGGTTGTTAACTCAGATGAGAACAGCCTGAATACAGAGTATATGAGGTTGATTTAAAGATGAGCTGATGTTAGAGCAAGCTGTAACAAGAGCTTTTCTTTGTGTTGGGTGTATTCTGAAGATGAAATAAACATTTCAGGAAAACTCAGCTGCCCAATTACAAAGGTTATTCAGCCATGTTGCACATCTTTGAATAGACTTGATGTAAGCAGAAAGATGTGTGGTTATTTCTTTTGGGTTTTTTCTTCCCTTCTTAAAGCTCCCGGAAAAATGTATGGAAATGAACCACATCTTTTTTTTTTTTTTTAAATCTGATCTGAGTGTAAGGTTATAAGGAAATAAAACTAAACCAAATTATTGAGTATTTTTTCCTCAGAGTAATTACAACAAAAATATTTTCTGCTCTGTAGGTTTCATCTAGGTTATCAATATACAATTGTTTTCTTTTGATCTCAACTTCAAAAAATTGTAGCATCTCAAATGTTCAGATTGCTCAATTAAAATAGTGCTTGATTTTATTTCTCTACACAGTTCAGGTGTCTCCTGAAGTGCAACAGACTGCTTTATACTCTATTAAGGATTTTTGAGTGAAGTTTTTTCCAGTTTAATTTGTTCACCATCTCACTATTGTTTTGAAAAGATTCTTTCTGTTATTTTCATTGTAGGACAATTTAAATAGTATTCTAGGTAGAAAATCTTCGTGCCTGGTCTTGTACATTTGGAAGCTCTGTTCATGCCATACCTAGAAATGTCTGGCTTTTTCTAAGCTGATTGCACCTTGTTTGCCAAGGAATTTGAAACAAAGCCTTGCTATTACCAAATGTCCATCTATTTTATAAAGCTGAAAAATAGATCAAATTTCCCATAGTAAATTGTCACATTGCTTTCCATCCTCTAAGTGTCATACTTTTTTTTTTTTTTTAAATAATTGTTTCTTTCTCCTATTACGATGCTAGATTTTGGGCCTCCTAGACAGATACTCTATTATCCACCAAAAGCACACTTATGTTGACAGTTTAACTAATTCATTTTCTCTCTACCTCCTGGGGGAATCAATTTCATCATGCTTAACTTTGCCAGTTAGGAATAAATACCTAATATACCTCAGTTTTCATAAGCTTGATTGGAAGAGTAATGATATTGAGGTAAACTGCATGTCAACATATGTTTTTATTAAAAATATATTCCATGTATCTAGAGAGTTGAGTCTAGTAGTCTGGAAGTAGAGACTTCAAGAATGACTTGGAGAGCACTACACCTATGCTTAGTTGGTTCTGAGAGTGTGACAAAGGATTACTGTGATAGCTGGATACAGAAATTCAGCGTGGGAACAGAAGATGACAATACTGCAGTTTCTCTGTGTTACTAGTGCAGCTACTCTTTCCATACTGTGCTAGTTTTTGGAACTCATGCTGTAAAGGAAATGTCGGAAAAATGGATAAGTAAAAACAGCGCTATGTTCTGGAAAAAACTCAATAGGGAGTCTGTACAGGAAAGAATTCCGAAATACATACCTTAAAAAATTTAGCATGTGAAGGCATAGCAAAAAATAGCAGTTGGAAATGGAAAAGACTGATGGACAATGTGAGAGCCATTGTCGTTCAGATTATGAAAGGCTGTGTTAAGTTCCTTGTCATTTGAATATACATTAAAGTTTATATGTCTTTTAATACACAGGTATGATGTCTGCAATTATAAATGGGATAAACACTACTTCCTTATGTGAAAGTAAAGAAACACTTCAGACCAGCATGAGTTTTTCCTTTTGTATTATCTGTGTGTAATAAATTGAGGTTTTTAAGATAGTATGGTCTAAACAGTGAACTACAGAGACTTTTTTGAAAGAATTTGAAGCTATAGATTTGATGATTTTATTTTTAATGTTAGGTTTGGAGCAAATACGAAAGATTTTAGTAATAGTGAATATTGATCTGGAACCAAATCTAGTGGACCCCCAGCTCAGAGCAGCACTCCAGTGGCTGGCAGCTTCTGAAATGGAGGTGTCTGATCTTCACTTTCATGACACTGCTACAAGGGAATTTGTCTTTGTAAGTACTTGGGTTTGATGGGTGGTGGGGAAGAATTTGCTTGATTTCCATTTGCTGTAATAACACTACGTACTACTATTTTATTTGTCCCTCAGTAATAGTGAGGTATTTGCTGTTGAGGAAAATCATTATTTAAATCCTGGGAGTTCAAAGTGAAACAGTGTTCAACCTGTACAGGGACCATACATAAAACAGTATTACTCAAAGATAAGTAGTTGATAAATTATTTTCCTTATTTTATTCCAAAGAGGATACAGTTATGGCATTTTTTTAGTGGAAAAATTTTTTTCAAGCATGTTTTACTTAGTATTTAATTGTCTATGAATTCAGTCTTTCTGAGAACTTAGTCATGCAAATTAATTTCTAACTTAATATGTTCTACTGCAAGTTTTTTTCCTAGTGAATGCACGTTTTCTCATCAGAAAGAAGTTTCGTTTCTAATTAAATTTAACTATGTTTTTTATTCTGTAAGCAACTGCAACCAAAGCTATTAAGAAAGAAGGCTCAAAAAGGCTGTTCATTTTTAGGTACCTTTATTTTGGTTTCATAGATAAATTTAATATGTGACCAAAGAGCGGAAATTTAAAGAATTAGGCTGTAGCAATTTGTGTCTTTTAGGGAAGGGTAAAAATTTTGGTATATGTACTGACCTGAGTATTTCCGTCTTCTTATTCCTATAAAATCATAAAAATTATTTCTTTGTGGCTACACACCAAACTGCACATGGTAATCTGGCATTTATTACATTTGATCTGTTTTTTTTAATCTTCTACCAAAGAATTGTTTTAACATTACCTTGCTACTGAAAGACTAACTTAATAGATATGTATGCATTTTCTCTAATGATAAGGTTGATAGGAATGATAAATTATTACAGATTTTTATTTTGTGACCTGGTAATGTGAAAAAACATTAATGTGATGCCATTAATATGTTTTTGATAATAAGATCTTGGCAAAAATAACAATGCATGTCTCAGTATATTAAGGAAGGAAGAGCTTGCTCTCAGTTCCAGAATTTAGTATTAAGTCTTCAACTTGGTGCTTTCCAAAGCTCAAATCCTCATTTTGGCAGAAGAGGAGAGTGACTGGGAGGTAGATGTCAGTATGACAAAATAGACTCTCAAACTTAGATGAGTGTGTTCACCTATGGTGCTTAGTTACTGTAGACTTGTTTTAAGAGTGTGAAAGGGACCTAGAGGTCAGTCCAGATCGTTCCTGGGCTGGATTTTCCTGAGAGTGACTTCTACCTTTCTAGTCCAGAAAAAGAATGCTAGGTTTGTTTTCCTTTTGCTTGTCTAACTGTGTGGTATATGTATTCGATCTCAAGGATAGGAAGTCTTGCATTCTTATTTTAAGTAATCCAGAAAATTGGGAAATGTTTATTTGGATAAGTTGGAATATATCCCCTGTGCTCCTTTTCTGGAGGTTGTTAGTTTTGATGTAAAATTGTTTCAGAAATATGTTTTGTTGTACATCAGTTCTGACACTTAGAGTGGGCTTCACGCTTTCATAAATCAGAAGGCAGTTTGAGAATACTTTTCTCCATTTCTGTTTTTATTCATAACTGCTGTGTTTAATCCTTATATTCATTTGTTCCTTCTCTTTTATGGTTTATAAGTGTCTTAACATGAAGAAGAAAACACTTTTTCTGTTCTCATGTGTCTGGCCCAGAATTTGTTGAAGTTCTTTGGACGTGAATGAGTGGGGCTTAGTGAATATAGTCATTCTGACCTTGTGAGTTGTTGTTGCAATCTTTTGAAGTTCTATCCATCTATTTTGTGCTTGTTATATGTGAATTACAGTGTTGTAAATAGGCAGAATAGTGGTAGGACCCACAAGTGTTAATAGTAAGGTGTGTATGTGTGAGACCTGTATCTTACACTGCAACGTAACAATGTAAGACAAAGAATGGATGGCAGGTGCCTTTAATTAAAAAAAAAAAATCTGCAAGTCTCCCATTCTTTGGCCAGCTCTGACATTTCAGATTTCAGAGTTGTGATGCTACTATTTGAGCCAATGCCTGAAGACACACAGGGAAGATGTTAGCTGGCTGTGTATCTGAACACCACTGTAGCTGCCTTAATAAGAGAATATACTGTGAAGAGCACTCTGCAAAATAGCAGTGTCTATTATGTATGCACTTCTAAAATATTATAATGTTTTTCTACTTGACACTTCAGTCATGGATTGATACTGAGTTGACACCTAAAGATAAAACATAAGACCTTCAGGCAGGCAGTAGTCATGCAGTCCTGAAAATGTTACAATAGCTAATTGAGTCACTTAGGTTTATAGATTAATTTTTAGTTCTCCAAAGGCAGTTATGCTAAAATGAATTGAAATACTGTGCCCCCCCTCCCCGGGGGCAGGGAAGGATTACCTGTTTTTTATTCCATCCCATTTCCCAATTGGAATAATCTCTACCCCAAACTGAGGTTTTGTTCTGTCACTTGTAAAGCCAGACAAGCACCTCTAGAGGGCACTGCAGCCCAACAGAAAACTAAACTGACCTCTATAATATACAGGTCTTTTACCAGCTATGGGGTTTGATCATCTCATAGGGTACTTTGGTAAGTTACCTCATTTACATGGGGAATGAACCTGGACTTTAGATCACATCGAAAAGAGTGATTTTCACTATAAGCGGTTGGTGGGTTCTGGAAGGGAGGAAAGGCTTGTTAACTGATCCCAGCAGGATAATGATGCGATGTGGCTGTATAAAAGACAAAAATACTTCCAGCATGTGTCAGGCCAGGTATTACTTGCTGCAACTGGGCATGAACTTTTACTTAAGGATACATGTTATGCTCAGCAAGGCAGAAGAAGTTAAGTATGAAACTAAATATGTTTATTAGGACCTAGAACAAGAAACCAGTAAATTAGAATAGATCTTGACTTCTTTGAGAAGCCTGACAGCATGGATATTCAAGTGCCTGGATTAAAAACCCAAATATATTCCGTTTTGAATCAGACCTTTTCTAGCTGTTTTAGGATTCCTCGTGTCTATTTTGAGTAAATTCCAATATTTCATTTCTGACAGTAAGAAACAGATCAGTCAGCTAAAGAAACAGTGGGACTGAACTTTGAACTCTAAATTGGAGAGATTAGTGAAGCCAGGTGCCAGCTCTGTCATCTTGCCATGGTATCTTTAATAGAGTCTCATATTGCAATCTGACAGGTCTCATAGAAGAAACATTACAAATTTTTAGTTTTATAGCTGTGGAAGATATTTCACTGAATGCTGTTAATGACTTTTTTAAAAACAATATATAGAATATCATGGTAGGGACTCTAGAGCAAGTGTATAAATTGTGTTTCCTAAGTGCAGCATAGACAGTTATCCAGAAGGCTACAGAGAATAAAGTTTGTTTTTGTGAGTGTTGGTTTTTGTTGTGTTGGTTTCTTTTGTTTTTTTTTTTTTTAAATTAAAAAATTTTTTTACTTCTGGGCAAACTGGCAAATTCATCCTTGTCTTAGGGTAGTCTTTCTTCTATATATAGCTGAGCTTGACACATAAGCAAAGGAAGAATTTTTGCTTGGACCCTGGGCAAAAAAAATGTTTTCAGCTGCACTGATCTCTACCCAAGTGGTAGTTTAACTTAGCCCTCACCTTTTCCTCTTCCCCAAGATGTTATAATTTCCCAACTCTGAAGACACTGTTTTCATTGAGGGTAGCATCCGTGCCACCCAAACCACACTATATGTTGTGAAAGGAAAATCCACATCCTTTTATTAAGACTGAGTTTTGTCTTTTTATATGTGCATTATTGGTATGGGAGGGGTGGCAAATGTTTTAATCTTGTGTTCAGAATTTCCTGTTTTCTGCAGTCTTGATGAACCACAGCCCTCATACCTGTGGCACCACATCATTTGAAATGTCACTGCCTCCAGAAGAGAACTTTGTGAAAACTGCCCTAAAGAAAAGTGCCTGATTCTTGTGGAAGTTTTTGTTTTTATAGATGTGGGAATAATGATTAACTCATTAGAATTGATCTCTTATGAGCTAGTGTTTCAAGAATAACTTTTGTAACTGTTAATCAGGATGTACCAGTCAAAATATTTTGTTCTGTGTTCCCCTGTCTCCCCTTTAGCTTTCCAGAAGACTGCGAGAAAGAGATTGGAAAGTCGGAGATCTCTTGCAAGCAGTGCTGAAATACTGTGAAATGATAGAGAAAGCGACTGATGGAGAGCCAGTTCTAAATAAGTCTTTGGTTAGCTGGCTTCTGGAAAATGTCTGAACAATCCAAAGATGCAACACACTTCACTTCATTCCTCTTTTGAAAGGAGATAGAAACAGAGATAGAACACAGTTATGTAAAGTAAAATTCAACCAATGAATGTTCAAGTAATTGTCAGCATTTAAAAGACTTTGAGATGAAAGTCAAAATAGCTGTGCTGTGCTTTGTGATACTGTGCACATGGTGTGTTTATTCAGTCCATAATAGGTATTGTCCACCCATGCATAACTTGTAGTTACTGCTGTGTTCAGACTATGGAAATATTTATGAAAAAATCCCTTGTGTATGATAGTAGTTCAGAGGAGATGGTCTCAGGCATGTTATTCAGGATTCCCGCTGTGCCAGGATGGCTCTTTTTCCCACTTGTATGCTGTATTCACAGTGGGACTAAGAGCAGTGATGTTCTGCAAAAACCCGTTCCGAAATCCCTTGCTGCAGACAATGGAAAAGATTACTGACATTGGCCAGGTGTTATGTGCCCAAGGGCACCATTGCCAGGAAGAAAATTGTGACCTGCCTGAGCAGCCCCATAATGCAGTCCAGCTTCATAGCCACCTTTATCAAGTTTAATTTTTATGTCAAAATGTGAGAGTCTGCTCTGAAATTGTTAAGGTGCAAATACGTGTTCCCTTTTGTTGACTACTATAGATAGAGATGGTAACTTTTGGTAGAAGGGCAGCGTGGGTAGCTGAGCATCATTTCATACATAACTCTTCACCAAGGTTTCCTGAAGCTTGCCAATCAAGTTTCAATTACTAAAGTTCTTACTGAAGCTTTTTCTATGCAGATACTTCTATGACATTAATTCTGTGTTGAAGAATTTGTATGTTAGTCTGTCACATAGATGTGTTAGAAGTAGCAAATAGAAACTTCGTTTGCGGATGTTGGCCATTTTTTTGACTTGTCTAATTCTTTAGATCTTTGCCTCCATATATGAATTTTCTTTTCACTAATAAAGAGAATTTTTTACTCAGTGAGCACTTAAGCGTTTAGCAAAGAAAGCTAATTAAAACATAAAGGGGAAATTTCTTGCAAATTGATTTTTCATTTTTCTTAACTACCTTCACTGAATTTTTTTTTAAAGGCACTTTTGATCAGGTCTTTTTAGCAGTCTGATCAGGTTTCTCACCAGTGATGCTGACTTGCCTTTCTGTCTGAAGGGAAATCTGGACCTTTACATATCCTGTGGCTTGAAAATGCTTTTTGGGTTTTGTTTTTTCACACATCCTTTGAGAGAAAAAGGCACGTGCTGGTAATTATAAGATTGCCACCTCAAAACTCATATCATTTGCAAGAGCATTGTGGAGTCCTAATTGTTTTGGAAGAAGAAAAGAATCTTAATAGCTTTTTTTCATAGAAAAAATGTACTGTTGATATGGTGCACAAGTTTTTGATCCCAAACAGAGAGGTGAAGTCTCTAAATCTGTTAATGAATTTTAATGGCGTATGTACAGTTCTGATTTCCCCTACCTCCTGTATTACTGATGTGTCACGCTGGTGAACTCAAGAGCACTCTCCTTGCAGTGTCTTTATGTTTCAGGAAGTTGTTCCACTGGTCTTTTTACAGAGACCTGGTTTGGTTTAGTCCTCATTTGCCATCTGTATTTCTGCCTTAGATCTCACAAAGTTGACCTTTCTCACAGAGTTCAAGACTTTTAATGTTTTTGTATATGCATGTATGTGAGATCTCACCAGTATGAACTTATAATGTAAATTTTTACAGCTAACTTAAAATTCTATTATGCCCATAGTTTATTACCTCACTTCATACATCATTTCACTGAATGAAAGATCTATGTATGCCATGTGACAGAAAGATCAAAAACCATTACAAGGTCTTTTGTCTTGTTACAGGTAATACAATGCAAAGCATCAGGAATTGTTTTTCTGTAGAGCCCAGAGTGGCACGGGGGAAAGTTATCTTAATTCCTGTATTTGGAAGATAGAGCTAGTGACAAATATTTTTTAAGAGTTGCACAAAAGTTGTCTAGATTTTTTTTCCTCCCCCAGCCTCCATATTCCTTTCTTCCTTTTTTATAAGGTTAACTTTTGACATTGTTTCAGACAAAAATTTGAAACTATTCTCTGGCTGTAACATCTTCCCTTTAAAACAGCAACAATGTACAAATTTACCTATAAAATTGAAATGACAAGAAAATACAATATAAAACCAGTGCCTCAGGACTAAATTTTGCTCTGGGGTTTGGACCCTTGCATTCTCACCAAGTGGAATTTTATGACATGAGAATACAAAACCAAATTGAGTAAGATATTGAAGGCGTTGTAAATGTACAGAAGCAGTTGAAAAAACCCAACAAAACAACACCCCAGGAGCAGCCCTTTTTTAACTGATTTATTAAGTATGTTGAATTTTATAGAGTTGGTGAAGTGGTTTTTCATTTTAATTAATTTTCTGGAGAAAGGCAGAAGATTGTGTGATTCCCAAAGCTTACAGTTAAGCAGACAATAGTTGCACTAAAAATTATTTTAATAAATGGAATCTTGTTTTCAGACTAGATCATATACATTACATAACTACTGGTTAGTGTTCTGTTGAGGAAGAGATTGATTTATTAGCCTCTGAGGAAAGTAGCATAGTTTCCAAATTGTACATTAGAAAAATACGTTATAAGATATTTCATTTATAGTTAAACAAAAAAAACCCCCAATTTTCTGCACATTGTTTTGAATTTTTTCTGGATGACTTGACTTTTCTCCTTGGGTATCAAAATTGGGAAGGCGTTAAACTAGCCTGGCAAAGTTATTGTAATTTAATAATTTTAATAATCTTTGGGAAACCTTACTCTGATTGTATTGTAACTGGTGCTGTCTGCCATATTAGTGAGAAAGCTGTTCTTTGCTAATGCAAGTCTTAAATTATGCTATTACTTGGTTTATTTAAAACTCCTGACCACAGATACAGAAGTCTAAATGAAAACTGTAAAAACATGAACGGCCACATTTTGGTCCATTTAAACCAGACAACTCTACTTTATAAACAGACATAATAAAGTAGAGGTTGTTTCATCTTGCATTTTTTCTATATGGGAAACCTGATTTGGTAATTTAATTTTTAAGTTGAAGAAAATATATAAAATGCTATTATTGTTCCAAAAGACACCCTGTCTCAAACATTTCATAAATTCATTCAGTGTTCTGAAAAATGTGTTCATATGTTTTGTAAGATACTGTAGAAAAAGCACTTTGAAAATAGTCCCTCTATAAATTAACAGTTAAAAGTGGCCATATTTAAAACAAGTTTGAACATTCAGAACGGGATGCGTAAATAATACAGAAGTATGTACAAAGCCTTAAAATAAAAACCAAACAAAACTCAAACCCATATGCTAAAATTAAAGAGGATTTGCTGTCTCAAAATAAGGATGTGAAACAGTAGCTAAGACCATATATTTGAATGCAATTTGTGTAGTATCTTTGTTCTTGACTTTTAAAAGATTATGTAAGCTTTAAAAAAAAAAACCAAATAAAAACCAAAAACCCAGCAACCCACATTCCGAGACTAATTAGGTCTCTCAAAAATGGTATCAGATTTTAAACGTTACATTTTCTAATGTAACTTTGTCTGGGACCTTTTCTATAAAGAGCCACGTTTTGTTGGAGATGGGATCACTAGTAAGTAGTAAACACCAGCGCAAAACCCCGTAGTTTTACACAGCTGATTTGCAAAGAAAAATACAAGATTCAGGAACAGATTCAGAATTTAGTGTAAGAATTTTGGCTTTTCAGCAAGAGCCACTACTGTTGAACGTTTACTGTACTTGAGCTCTGAAGGGGCAAGTACAGAGCCCAGCCACTGTAGTCACTTTATTTTGTACCATCTTTGTACATTCCTGTTGTATAGCTGGAGTTGTAGTTTTAGAGGGCCTTTGTTCTGTTGTAATGTCTGAATAGTATTTAATACTAAAATTTATTTTATTTTGCTGGAACTGCTGCTTATTTGTGCAGTGTTACAGTAATTCACAGCCCAGTTAGTGATGCAATTGTATACCAAAAGCAGTTTGAATAACTATAAATGTTTATGTAACTGTACTCAACGAATATGAAGGTCTTGTACTGTATAATGGTGATGAGTTTTGCCATTTTAGTAATTTAACTATATTCAGTTTTGAGATTATGAACTCCAGGTTGCACTAAATTTGTCCTTGTTTTAGCAGTGGCTTAAAATAAAACACATTTCACTGGCTTTGAGAGCACTGTCATTTCTTGTAAATTCATGGAATATTATTTTTCTTTTAACACAGCTAAGATTGGTCTTGGTCAGTGGTTGTGTGAAGGTGCTTGAACAATGGTATAGTATATAGTGCATCAGTAGATGGCATACTTCTGACAGAATTAAACTGGTGTCCAGGAGGAATTCAAGAACAGTGTTTTACCGTATGGATGGAAAGATAAACCCGTAGTTCCAGTTATGTGAAGTATCGCATGGATTCTGTGAGGAGAGACTGGGCAAGAAATCTGCTCTAATATCTCAACACAAGTAGGATGTAATAACCAGTCTACTTCAGTGTTGTCTTGCCTGGAAACTAGGTTAGAGAGGTTGGCATGATGCTTCCGTGTGTACTGAGGTTGGTCTCTGGCACACCGTGCGGTATTTGGGGAATCGGCGTAAAAGCCAACTTTAGAGTCTTCTGGACAATTGTAAGAATATACTGCTAATGAAAATATTGTAAGAAACATGAAGTTTTATAGGCTTATTCACAATCCTCAAGTGTTTTGGTATCTCACGAAATCTACCAAACAGCATATTGTCAAGTGCCCCAAAATAGTAATGCTGAGCAGAGATGTGCACAGATACGGTTTCTAAGATTTAAGACATACTGCCATTGCAAATAACTGTCTTAATGTTTTTTGATGTATATGTTGTGAATCTGCTAATCTCAGCTGCGTTTCATTTCAAGAACTAGGAAATTTTTGCTGAAGTTACTTTTAAACCAGTAAACATGTACAGCAGCTATCCTTGGGTCTTTATTTTTCAGTGGTTGTTTGAAGGATGTTTCTGTAGTATTTGAGATTACTTCCAAAAGGAGCATTCTTTTGTTTCATTACCATATCTGTTTCAAAGACTTTTCTGTTTGGATAGTGCCTCACGTTCAATCATGTAGAAAATGTATGTTAACTGAACCAAGTAAACATTTAACTTATTCTTAAAATATTGTACAGCCAAAAAAAGATGGGTGGCAAGTTTGGGAACAAACAAACAAAAAAGATTTTTTGTGAAAGGAAAGAAGAGGATATTCAAGTGGAAGATTTGTCTGAACTTTTTTCTTCCTGCCTGGACTTTATTTTTCTTTCTTTCAGCAGTCTGGTTCTGGCTGGCTTTATTCAACCACAGAACAGTATCCATGCACTTTGTTTAACCTTGGTGTATTAAATTGAGAGTTAAGTCTCCAGCTATTCCGTAGGGTTCGCCCAGCATGTATGCTACTGTAGCTCCTGCTGCTGTTGCTTGGACCTTCCTCTCGCTCCATAGCCTGAGCTTTTGGTGTGACTGAATTCCATGCTGGTTACTGCCCCAAGCCTCTGATTGGAAGGTGGCTATGGAAAGTGAGTCATGCCAAGGCTGAAGAAATGTACCCAGAGCACTAACCTTACTGGTTATTGAGCACCATATTAATCAAATGCTGTCTCTTCCCCTGCTGTTAAGGCAAACCACAAAGCGTGTGACTGCTTGGGGCAAGGCAACTAACCATGAGAAGCATGAGACCATGTCTGTGGTCAAGGTACTGGCTATCTAGTCCATGACCACACAACACCTTTCCACAGGAATTGTGAAAACTGAAATTGGGGCCTTTATGTAGTCAAAATATATAGTCTGTCTTGCCTTCGTTCCTCCAGTAGTTGCTGCTGCTTCTAGGACTGTGAAGGAGTTTTGTGTGTGTGTATTTGGTGGTTTTTTTTGTTTGGTCTTTGTTTTTAATTAAGAATGGACAAAGGAGAATACTTGTACGAGTAAGTTGACTTGGTTTCCTGAAGTTCCAGGGCTTCAGCCAGGGACAAGACAAATATTGAGACAAGAAATGGTGTGATAATGTGGTAATTTTTTCTGCCATCTGTCCCTGTATCCCACTTGCTGCCAATCTCTTATTTTGCAGTCTCCACCTCATATAACTTCTAAGTCTCCTCCTACATTTTCCTTGTGGCTGTTTCTGGTTTCTACTTTTTTCTGACCCTTGTCCAGTCTTGTAGTGTAGCTGTCATCTTCTGCTTCTTTCTTGACCCTACTCTGTTGTCCTGATGTGACTTCTGGCCTTCTTATTCTTGGCTGTCGGAAGTGGTTAGAAACCAGCAAGGGGAGTCTTCTTAGCTGGGAGGCTATGGAATAAGGCTTGCCTACCAGAAATCATCAAGCAGTGAAGAAGAGCTAAACTTGCTTTTGGCTGAGTTTTTCACTCCTGTAGGAAAGTAATCTGTGGTCGCTTTGGTTTGGAACCCAACTTATTGCTTGCAAAACCCTGAGATTTTATGCTGATCTGAAAGTAATTTTTAAGCTGATACTGAAGTATAATGTAACTCTAACATACTACGTTCTTCATGCAGATGTATATTCAGTGTGCTGCATAACAGCAGCTTCCAGACACAGACAGGGCAAAACTCATTCCTTTTGAAAGCTGGCAAAATCCCAGCTGTCTCACCCACTTACATCAGGTCTCACTTTCGATAGATAGTAACCTTTAAGAAGAAACAGTCAATGTCTGTTTCTGGGAAGAACGTGTTTTTATAGTTATTGCCCTGTATTATTGTGCTCTGATCAGATCTTGCAGCTGGATTGATTAACCACATAAAATCAGACATACTATTCATGCTGCTACAAAAAATGCTAACGTGGTATGAACAGAAATAACAACAAAGAACCATCTCCCCATGCTGGAAGTCATAGATCATGTTTCTCTAGGAAACTGGAATATGACTCTGGAAACCAAACTGTGAAAGAAGCTGATCAGAATGTAGTTGTTTAGAGAAATGATGTCAAGAGAAATGGCAATGCTCAGCTGTCCTGTTGAACAGAACTCTTTACAGTATGTTATGCAGTATGTATCAGAGAAGAGTTAGAGTTCACAGCTAAATCTGATGGAGTTAAAAGGCACTGGGCATGAGAGAGGTCCCAGGCTAACTGCTGCAGGACTGTGAGATGGTTAGCTAATACTTCTGTGGCAACAGATCATACACATTTTTTTCATCCTGTTATCTTAAGAGGTTTGGAATTTGGCTTATGTCCTAATTTAATGCAGTAAACTGCGACATGAAGATCATATCTTCAGAGTGGTCAGAGTCATCAAAGGGTTAAGCCTGAGACATCCTGACAAGCTGAGTACACACTGGCATCTTCAACAAAACCTCTTTTCCTGTGACTGCCTGAGAAAATAAAGAGGTGGGTGTTGGAAATTCCCCAAGGAGTCTGGAGGGCCCTCATCAGTATGATCAAAGTGCTTTTGAGAGGCTCCTAGAGACATGGTTTCAGAGAAGGAGTAATAGTAATTTTTGTTTAAAATTATTTTGTCAGATTTTTTTCTTCAAGTGTTGGAATGCCACTGCTTGTGGTATATGCCCAGCTTGTGTTTAAAATTTGACTTATTATATTTCTCTGTGTATTAGTTTGCCACAAATGTTAAGAGAAAATTTAGGTACATAAAGAAGCCATGTTTGCTGTAGTCACACAAATTACACTGTATGAGTGGCTTAGATTAATTAGGGAAATAACCATTAGTCTGAATACACGTCAGCAATGAGAAGGTTGTTTGTTACCATCGTTGATTTTTAATTTTCTTTCTTAAAATGTGAACCTTTTTTCAATAATTAGACTGGAAGTACACTAAAGCTAAAGCTCATGTAATTGCATCTAATTAACAAGGAGAAAAAGAAAGAGAATGAACTGTGGTCATAACACAGTCTTGACCCTGGCAGCTCACTTAATTTGAACATAAATTAATTTCCTACCAACTGTCTTCTGTTTGCAAGTCTAATGTTCAAACACACAGTCATGTCATAAATTCAACATCTGTTTTTATATTTGCAGCTTCTACATCTTGAGATGTTGAGAAGAGTAAAGGTTGCAATGATTTTCTTTCTTCTTGGTTGTGGTGTCCTTGCTGGGTGGGACATTTTAGCCAATCCACCTTCCCAGTTTAGCAACTTTCAGCAGGACTTGTGGAGTGGATTGACCCCACACGGTATCCTTGGGACCTTTTGCTTCTCTGACTTGGCTTTCATGCTGCTCTCTGCTCCTAAAGGGTCTCCCAACCTCAGGTCCTATAATCCACATACTCCTCCAACCCTGAAGACACCTCAAAGAAGGTGAAATCTCCTTTAGGAAGAGTCAACGTGGACAGGAGCACAGCAGTCAGGCAAAGGCAAACAGCCAGCCCTTGACTGCTCAGCCTCTCCCTTTCTGTTGAAATGTGCACAGTGAACCACCACCGAACAAGACTCAGTCGCATGGCTGATAAAAATCAGCCTAACTTATTGTGTCAGAGGAGAGACAGACAAGATAAATGAGACCTGAAGGGCTTTGTTTTCAGTTTACTTGTGAACCTGGGTTCAGTACCTACCTCTCCTGGTGCCTTGCTTTGGAGGCAAAGTGTGACGTTCAAGGGCCCTTGTATGTCCCCTGCAGTAAAGTGGAACAATGATCCCCATCTCTTCTGAAGAGTTTTGGATTTTCAGAATGAGGAACACTCCTTATATTTGCCAATCCCATAATAGTTAGCGCTTTTTTTTTTCCCAAATTTGATCAAATAAATATTTTACAATTTCAGAATCTTTAATAAAGCTTGAAAATTGTGTGCCTCTTCAGGCAAATCCAAAATCATTCAGAGTCGGTCCCAAGCTGGTTGTATGTAGAAAAGCCCTCATAATTTGGAAACTGTGCACATTGACTCTTTTTTTCCTGACTGATTTGGAAACCTTTCTGTGGTGAGTCATAAGGATGAAATGTCTCTCCCTGTTCTAGATGATGGCTCACCTTCAAGGTAGTAGAAAACCCATGGCTACATGGCCAGAAAGTCTAGGAGTTCCTAAAAATAACATGAGAAATGCAAGAAACTGAAGTTCTGTATGATGTTATCCCTCTTTGTATTGTTTTCCCAAGGTCATGACATTGGCATAAAACCCAGAGCAGTAAAGATTGTGCTAAGGTGGATGATTAACGCTGTGGTTGGCTGGAATAAGTTCTATACAGCTCTGACATGGGGCTTCTGGAGGGTCTTTTGGGTAGGTCTCCTGTCTTACACTTCTTCATTTGTCATTTTGTGAAGCTGACTGACACTTACTGCCCTTTGCACAGGGAGCTGGTGGGAATTGTCTCCCTCTCTTTTCCATGCAAATGAGGAGTCTCTTGCCAAGCTGAATTTGATTGATGAGGCTCCAGGGAAACAGGTCAGGAGCAGAGGATGATGTGTGGCAGATGGATGTTAACAGGCATGTTTAGGAGATGCTCATGGATTAATTGAGGTGCACATAGCTAATTCAACAGCTAATTAACCACCTCTTGAGAGGACCTGAAGTAACCATTTCAGAATTGCTGTCCTCTTCCACTGAGAAAGCGTAATGGATTGCCACAAAATTGAAGCTTAAAAGGTAAAAATATTCTTTAAGTTATGCTTAAAAGAATTTAAAATTACTGTAAGTAGATTTATATAAATAACTGGGTGCTATTTCCTGCTTGGTATAAGGGAGTTCAGACTGAAAATGCTCCTTATTAACCTTAGAATGTGTTCTGACGCCTGCAGCCCCTCCAGAGAATGGTTCTTCATACACTCTACGTAGGGCTGAGTAGATGGGCGGCCTTTGGGATGGCGCTGAAGCACAGATAATGGCGAGAAGGAGATAAAACCATCCTGGCAGTGCTACTCACCTGAAAAATACTGTGTTCTTAAGAAAGCCACAAAAATGTTTTGAAGAAAGAAGCATAACCACTTTACTGCTGGTGGTTTGGTGAACCTCACGGGGCGGCCCGCAATCGGATGTCAGCCATACTTTCCAAACGGCAGTAGGGCTGGTCAGTGGTTTGTCATGAAATGCAGCCAGGCTTGTGCTTTGGCTCCAGGTAACGCCGCCACAACCTGTTTATAACATTTGCTCTGTTTTTATGGTTAGCTGTGGATGTGTTGGCCTAGCTGGACCATCATAAGCACCTTCATGATGAACTACTTTATAAAAATTGCCCTGAGCCATCTTGATCTTTCTTTAGCTGAACATCATGTAAATGCTAACCACTCGGATTTTTACCCTCATTGAAATACATGGTTTTGATGCTATAGGCTTGCATGGTAGCAAACTTTGCCAGGTTTTCAGGGAATGCCAGTATATTAAATTATAGTAAATGTCGCGCATGCTTCTTTCTGTAGCTTGATAGCTGTAATTTGTTAGCTAGAAATGCACCATTACATACATACTGAGGTTTTGTGGATTTCCTGGCTTCGTTGTTACAATGAGGACAAGTGATTAATCATGTAACATGTCAAGTGATGAGTGAGTACATCCGGTCCAGTTTCTGTTGTTGTTTTATATTACTTCATTTTTCTTTACCTCTCTAGTTTGTACATGGTTTTATACCAGTTCTTCTGCTCAGCTTTAATCTTTGCACTAATCATTGACAATTCCAACAGCGTTTTAAGGAGAAGAATGACACAAAATTAAGACTTTAAAATGCTATAGAAGATTGCCTATACTCAAATGTTTTTCTTTGGAGTTATAATCTCTTCGTAGGTTGGAAGTTTCAAATGGACATGTCTCTTTATCTTAAGGGTGAACATACAACCCTGAAGTCTAAGGTAGAGTTGTGCTTTTCTGAGATCTTAAGAAGCAAATATTTCCTATCAAACCCTTACACGTGAACCGTATCTGTGTGATAGATGCATCTTTATTTTCAGTAGCATTAAGTGATCTTCCATGCCTTCCACCTGCCTCCCACCGTCACCTGACCTTGAAGAAAATATTTTGTACCAAAACAATATCAGAGAGACTCAGCATCAACAATGTCCCATACGTAATGTTCAGGGACCATATATCCTCTAAATATTGACCCATTTTTAGGATTTTACATTCTTCTGCATCTCCTTTTAATCATTTTTCTCTAGAAGTGACACTAAAATCGGCTCGCAACTGAGTTTACTCTTAAAATCCTTGGTTTGCTTTAAAACCCTGTTACCTGCCTTCTCACCACGGTAAGAATGGCAAGTCCAGATTATAGGAAATTATTGTAAATGTTATGATTAAGGTTGTGATTTCAATGCTAGATTTAAAAGAAAATGTGCTTTTACCAAGCTGTGAAGATGAGAGATGGGTTTCTGGAAAGGGGATTTTCCTCTTTGATTAGTGTTGCAAGAGAGTGAGAAGAACAGTTGTCCAAGAGGTGGATGAGTTTACCCGCAGGCATCAGTGGTGCACCCAGTATGGCTTGATTGCCAAATTACGGGTCAGCAAAAAGGCAGAGAAAACTGGAACAACTAAGAGGTGTTGGAGCTGGGGAAATTACGTGACAGCAAAAACCAGGCAATGTAACATGTCAGAAAAATGAAACCAGACAACTTTGCTGTAAAGTGAGTGCTCGATAATGAATCTTTGGA
The DNA here is from genome assembly GCF_003259725.1 of Athene cunicularia. Lineage (NCBI taxonomy): Eukaryota > Metazoa > Chordata > Aves > Strigiformes > Strigidae > Athene > Athene cunicularia. Next base: position 31,697,470 of record NW_020799091.1, on the reverse strand, counting down.
GAAAGGCATGGATCTTTCAACTTGGATATGCACACCTCCAGCCAGCATACAACTAAAGGAGAAAATGCTGAGTTTGCAGAACCAAAAATAAAAGTCCAGATAGAGGTTTTAAGTTAAAACTACAGGCCTAGTAAAACCCGGTAGTAGTAATGGATTTTCAAATAAATTTCTACAGAAATGTTGACATATCCTCCAGAGTCTGGCCCCTGTAAAAGGGATCAGCAAAATGCAGTTGTCAAAATGAATGCCTTTTTGGAAAATGGCCACTTTGGTACATTAATGGGTAGGAATCCAGAGGAAAATAAATGGCTAGGGCCCCTTACTGGATTACTGGCTTTTTGGAGGTTCAGAGTCAGAAATAAACATACAGAAGTATCATTGGATTTATTTTATGAGACTGAAAAATTACTAGCAGAATTTAAAAGCTTTGTGTTTATGTAGACAGAATCTGTTTCTTCTGCTAGAGGCTAATTTACAGCACTTCACTTTTACTTTCCAGAAACATTCAGAACAATGTCCTTAGCTCGTGTATAAATATCGGTATTTGACAGTATAGGAGCATGCACTGCTTCATGCTGAAGATGGTATTATCAGCCTGTTAGAGAAAAACAGACATAACCCAGCCCCAAGCACATCGCTAACTACCTCTGTCGGTTTGTTTCTCCTCAGGTATAAAGGCAGCTTGAGACTATTGATGGACAGGCTGAGAATCTGCCATAAGTCTAGTTCAGACAGACATCCCCACTGAAAACTTCTGCAGTGAACTTCTGAAGGGCTCAGAGGCTGAAACACCTGTTCTGCTTCTGGATATTTTTATTTTCATATAACATCTTGCCTACACTCATTTTGGCATGGCTGACAACTGTAAAGCTCCAGCCAGATGAATAGTCAGGCCAAGATCTTTTTGCTAAGAGGGACAGGGAAAGACATTTTCCAAAGCATGTAAGTCTTATTTTCAGAAATGGGCCAGAGACCGCATTTTGGCAGCTCTGTTACAACTGTTTATGCATTTTCTCCAGATCAGCTTAAACAGAAAGTGTAAAATTGCATAAGCAAGCCTAGAGGAGAGACCAAGACATTCACTGTCTTTAGGGAAGATGCCAGTTTATGGGGTTACAGTCAGATTGCTCTTCTAATTTTTATTGCTCATTCCATGATATCCATAGGATATTTTGCAGCAAGTAGATGAGTCTTGGTTAAAACTGTAAAGTCATATTCAGCTCTAGAGTCTATCCTTTCCGGGAACAATGTTCCTACCAAGAAGCAAGTATGTGCAAAGCAAAGGACTTCTCATTTGTTTTCTGAAAGGATTTCTGTGAGTTTGGGTCCTGTAGGCATTGTTTAAGCAGACTGGATCTGGCCTCCCTAGTGCATTTAGTAGGGTTTTGGAGCCCTTCTTTCTCCAGTTTGGAACTGCAGCAGAGATTTGGGGTATGGCTGAGACCCTGACCATAAAACCTGCAATGTAATAGAAGACTCCTACTTCAAAAGCAAAGTCCTGTCAGAGCTGAAATATTGTGGTGGAGTCCCCATCCCTAGAGGTCTTTAAGAGTAGAGTCAACATAGCGCTGAGGGATCTGGTGTAGTTGAGAACTGTCAGTGCTAGGTTAATGGTTGAACTGGATGATCTTCAAGGTCTTTTCCTACCTAGACGATTCTGTGGTTCTGTTTGTGAGAAACATGGGCACATAAGGGGTGATTCACCTTGCTGGAGGACTGCAGCACTGTTGAAATTAATTGCCATAAGTTCCCTGTAGTAGTCAGTGAAAACAAAAAACAACTGGAAAATTCTCCTTCTAGGGCATGATTGATCTCATTTTCTTGTAGACATTTGAAAACAGGCCAAATTAACTGAGCTTTATGTCTTTTAATCAAAAGGAGTCTGGATTACATATAATGTGTTGATATATCATATAATCACAGAATAACGCAGGTTAGAAGGGACCTTGAATGATCATCTGGTCCAGTCTTTTGTGGGAAAGGGAGCCTCAAGGAGGTCATCTAGCACCCTGGCCAGTCACATCTTGAAAACCTTCAGTGATGGGAATTCTACCACGTCCATGTGGAGGTTGTTCCAGTGAATGGCGATACTCACTGTAAAATTTTTCAATCTTATATTTGGATGATTATATAGTAATTGCCTGATGTTAGTAGACATGAATCCCACTCTGGGCATCTGGCCCTTTGTCTCAGCTGCTCAGTCCCATAAGATATTTGCACTAAATTTCTCTCTATATTGACCTACTTTTAAGACTATTTTTGGGGCCTGTTTTGAGATTACCATATTCCTGGAAGAAACTGGGACGAGGGAATGGACATTCATTGTGCTCAGTGCTTGAAGTGGACTTGTTTGATAGTGCAGAGATACTGTCAAGCAGATGAAGGACTGGATTTTTTTCTTGTGGGAGCTTCTTCCTAGAATGTCTGCCAAGGAAGGACTCTGTGTTGCCTTCTCTGGGACAGGCGGTATTTATAGACAGCCTGAATCTGCCTGCAAGAGGCAATGTAGGAAACCAAGTGACTAGTCTTGGGACTGTTCTAGCAGGGAGAGGGTAGAGAATTAAATCACATTAGAAAATGCAACGTATCTGAGCACTTCTGAAGAATGTACCTTTGGTTACCAGATGACTCAATACAACTGTCAGCTCATCTTGCATTACTTTTTCCCCAACCCTTATGACTCAGCTAAGTATTTTGATAGGAAAGCCCAACTGCTTAACTTTATTTCCACCAAGAGGACAATTCCAGGACTCTCTAGCCATAGCAGAGAAAGTAATAACAAGCAAACAGACAGTGGACTGGATGTACTTGTGTTCTTTTCCATTCTGCTCACTTATCAGTGGTCTTGAAATATTGCAAAATTTCTGTGGCTAACAAAGTTAATCTCAAAAAAAAAATCATAATGTCTATCAAGGGAAAGACCTATTTATTTTACATTTGATGCCTAAAAAAAAATAAAATATTCTGATAATGCGGAAGAAATGTCTTGGATCTGGTAGAAGCTGTCTCACCAAGGAACCTCAGCCCCTAGCATTGAATGCCTGGCATGAGACAGTAAACCACATGTTCCTTGGGATGAGGGATTATTAGTGACAAACAAAAGCAGTTTTGGCAACCCCAGACTTTCAACACTCATGAGTCAGGACCCCAACCAGTCAAAACGGAGAGAGTACAAAGAATGTGTTTTATGTTGGTTTTATTTGCTTGCTGGTGGTTGAGCATTCAGGGGGTCACATTTTTGTTTTCTTTGTAAGATTTTGAGACAGTGAATGAATTCATGCTGTTGGGTGTTAGTGGGAAAAGGGCTATTTATCGTGATACCTATGATGAAACCACAAAAGGTTGCAAATGCACATTGTTTGTTTTGAACCTGAGATTTCTTTCCGTTTGCTAACCAATGATTGCTGACGATTATGGATGTTTGTTAAGAGTTGCTTGGAAATTCTGTCTTAAAAATGGAAAATGTGGTTCTCATCAAAATCAAAATTTACCACAGGAAAATGGTTTAATTTCTTTTTTCTGATATGTTTCCATCAACACGTAACTTCCCTCAAGTTGGAAGAACCCAGAATGCTTGGTAAATTGCTTGATAGAGCTCAAATTAAAAAAAAAAAATAAAAATAAAAAAAAATTAGTATTAATGTTAATCCATGTCCTCTGAAATGCTAAAGGGATTATTTTTTGAGTCCTAGAGCCCCATTGTTTTCAAAGGGGAGAGCTTTCCAGTTGCCATTCAAGGCTCATGACATTCTACAATTCGTCTTCTCTGTGAGATGTATCACAGATATCTGTGGCTGTCACATAGCATGGAGGTATGTTCTAACTTGATAGACTAGCTGGTTGCCTGAGCTGTAACTTTTGTAAAATACAGGTCTAATGTTTCTTCCCCTGTTTGGAAGTGTGAAGATATTTGGACATATCACGTTTTCTTACTGAACAGAAATTCCTCTTTTTGGTCAGCTGTGTCAGCTGTGTTTGTAAGTACTATTGAAACTGTTTGCACAAAGACATTTTAGCTTAAAGATTGTTGAAAAACTGTTCATTTTGCCTACTCACAATATGTGTTTTGTCATCAAAGTCATACAAAATGTTTTCTGATCAGAAACACTTAGATAATAATTAAAACAAATAAGGTATTTCTGGTTGAAATTTCAGTTAATATGTTATAAAATGCTTGAAATGTTATTGACTTTTTAGCATCTTCATAAATACATGATAGCTCTTCAAATATTTGTGAAAAAAAAATAATTAAAATCCCACAGGAATCTCAGTTTGTTCCTCTGTTTTGTAAATGACTAGATTTACAAGATGATTTAGTCACCAAATTGCCTCGACTCTATATATCACTATACCCAATGGAAGGATAGAGACATCTCCAAAAGAAGACAAGGCAACTTTTCCAAGATTTGAATTTGCTTCTCGTTGTACTTGTCCATTTCCACAGACAGTGGAAGGATTCTAAAGGTATGTCTATGTTGCCATATTAAAAAGAGCTGGGAAGTGAGCTTGAGCACTGAGCCCCAATCATCCGTGGTACTGAAGAGTTGGCTTGCTCTCCAGTGCTGTTTCAGACATTTCTCAGAGCCTGTCTCCAGGGCAAACCTGCTATGAAGGGGCTTAGACTTGTGCAGTGAGGACAAATGCCTATCTGGATTTCAGATCCCAGCTCAGGCACCTGGCCTTTCTTCCTTTATCTCTTAAGACACAAAACTGTCCAGAATCTAACATTGAGATGTTGCAAAACTCAATGCTCTCTGGAAATCCAGCTCCAAGTACAAGCAAATCCCTACTTGTGCTGTATCAGCAATTCACCTTTTGTCTTCTAATCAATCTCTTCTGAGTATTTGTCTAACTTGTCATGTTGTGTAGTACTGGACTATTCATGTCAACTGACAACAGTGGCCTCTACTTTTCAGTGCCTCCAATATTTGGAGAACTGACTAGAGACCAAGAATTTAAAGGAATCTGGAATCAAGGTCAAGGAGAACTGCAAATAGTTATCACCTTTAAAAGCATTGCTCAGGATGTCACATTAGGTGGGCATGAGAGGCAAGGCACCTACATTTAAAATGCCCAAATTTTTAAAATCTTGACACAAGATTTTAAAAGGTTTTAAAACCGCACAAGCAAAGGGGGACAAGAATGGAGATTCAGAATTTCATCTGCACCGCAGTGGTGCTTTTGGGAAGTGGCAAAGTGCTACATAATCCTAATGGTTAAGGTTTCCTATTGACTGGCCATCCCTAGAGATGTGGATGATCTGTGACAGTATTTGAGATAAGACTCTTCTTTCATCCTTTAGTCATTCAAATTAGTCGTAGTTCTACTTTAACATAACAGAACCAAATTGCTACGCAGTTCCAACTTGAATTGTTTTGAATTCAGTTTTTGTGTTCCTTGGACTGGTCTCCCAAACCCTTCCCTCCATCTCTTCCTTCTTATTCCTGCCTCTCTCTTGTTGTCATGTGCAATCATGTTACAGCAATTAGTAGACGCTGGCCTGGCAGTCGTTAAAAGTTGCAAATGCTTCTTGTGCTTGGCTATTACACACTGGTTAAGCCAGACCATGCAGGACTGTGTGACAAACCCGTAACATCTGTGTCCTGCCCCGTCATATCATTAGAATGTATGTATTCACAGAGTATGGTGTACTGTTGGCTGGGAGTCTGAACAACAAACCATAAATAGGATAATGGCTTTCCTCAGTACATTATCATTATTCAAAAAACAAAACCTCAGTTGTTTTTGAGGACCTTTTTGGTTTCTCTAAATTTCTCCGTGGATATAGCTTTCTACTAGGGATTGATGACAGAGGTGCGCATTTGTTGTCATCTTAACCACTAAAAACCCTGTGCCCTGTCTGCGGTACATGACATCCTCCCTGTGTCTCCTGTTACGTTTTCCACCCTGCGATGCACAGTTGGTCCTGGCACTCTGTCAGGAGGACAGGCAGTCGCTGGCAGCTCATCTCCTCTCTGCTCAGGCAAGCTGTTTAAGCTATATAAGGATGCTCTGTAAGTACAAACAAACCCTGTTACCTTGAGGCATGAGGAGTGAATGTCTGTTATTTATTATTGCATTTTGACTCCAGCAAATGAAATCTTTCATGCAACCAGGCATCTGCTAATTCTAGCATGGTTTTTAAACTCACTAAATGTGGAGATGATGAAGAGGTTACACTGCTTGTTAAATGGAAGCCATGAGCCATGGAAATCTTGGTGCAAATGCATTCCCATACTGGTATGAGGTATTTTAGACTTTGTATATATAGTAAGAGGTAAGTACGCTGATCTCAACCAGGTGAGAGGAATTAAAACTGCAGAACGGCAGCTAATATTTTTCTTTGTGTCCCCCCAAAGGAAGCACAACGTCTTGCTCTTCCACACAGTTAACACTCAAGCTGGCCAGTGCTTTTGCTTGCTCTGAAGGGGGAGATTCTTCTTTCCTTTCCCTGCAATGGAGCTACTGTAGTGATTGTGGATGTGGGAGAGAGACTTGGGCTACTGAATTTCAAAACTGTTTTCCCTTATTTCTTATCTTGCTTTTCCATTAATTCCCTAGGTTTTAATGATATTTAGCCTGTTTCAAGATGCATTTTAGAGAAAGTTACCCAGTGTATTATGGGGTCCACAAAATACTGCATGGATTTTAACTGCTGCAAATAATTACAGTAGCCAAATACCAATATTCTTACTATAGTCTGCAATTCAGCTGTAGGCCTGGTGCTGGCATCCTGTATAGCACACACAGCAGCAGCTGAAAATAATACTGAAGTCTTTAAATATATATTTTATTTTTTTTTTTCCACCAAGGGGATACAAGGGAAGACTCATAAACGTGTCAGTACCACCGAAGTAAAATAATGACAGGCCCACTGTCTGATCCCTAGCATCCAGGTCCCAACTTTTCCTCCTATGAGCTAATGTCACAGCATATATTGCCTTGTCTCGTCTTGAATTGTTCTGACGCAGATAGCTGGAGCCTTTATGCAGCAGAGTACACTGTATGCTATCAGGAAGCTTTGCTGCGCTGCTGCCTCCCTAAGCAAGAGTGGGAGACCTTGCTTCAGCCTCAGCGTCAACCTTTGCCTTCACAGCCCATGACTGAACTTGTGCATTTAGCTGATCCTTGAGGCATTTGCTCTCCTTCCTCAGTGCATGCGTGGGAACTGAAAAATTTTGTCTTTGAGTTTCACACTTTATTGAACGTAATAGTAATGATATTGAAAGTATAATACCTGTGATTCCCGCGTGCAGATAATTACTGGAATTTTAAAAAATTCCCCACAGGGGAAGATCCACCTCTTTTGAGTAGAGCTTTATATTAGTTCTTGAGCTTTATTTTCTTCACTAGCTATTGGCAATTTAGAAATCAAAAGAAAAAGCTTAAAAATATCACCTGATCCCTCCCTGCTAGCAACACCTGTACCAGTTAGCACTTACTGTCCAGGCACTGGAGGATATGGCCAAGGGACTCTTCCTAACAGACAGTATGGAAGAGGCGGTCCCATTGTGGGATGGAAGAGTTTATATGTGCAGAGCTTAATTATGCCATGCCTCTTGGTTTTGGGCTGACAGAAGGAGCAGACAGGTACCTGGGGATATAGTAATGAAGAGAAATGATCAGGAGGAAAGATTTCTTTACTGTCATGGACAGCAAATGTTTCCCATCACAGTCCTTACACAACATTTGGATTTTGAAGGAATATCCTATTTGGTTTGGTTATCCCTTCCTCAGAATATTTTAGAGAGTACTTTTATCAGTTATTATGCTGGAAATACTCTTGCCTGTAAGAAAAAGATTATTCAGGAACATTACAGACAAGCCTATTCTAAGGATGGTGTTTAGAGAAGAAGTGACATAGTTCTGACTTGAAGATTATTCATGTGCTTCTGGGGGAATTATGTGTTTATATGCATCGCTTTTATCATTGTGTTTCAGTAACAAGAGTTAACCTTGGTTTGTCATTGAAAACACTCATCCTCGCTCTTTCTGCCACTAGCATTGCTGGTTCCTGATCGTAGGCAGACATCCTGTTCTCTTGATGATAAATATTGTGAGAAAGGATGAGCCTACAGTGCCAGATTGAAAAGGAAATGCACATTTACCCATCTGTAACGAGGAAAGAAGTAAACTCTGACACAGACAAAATGAATCATGCATAGGAATGTGCTCTTCCCCAGTGCCCAGTCCCATAGGAGAGAATGAAAAACCACTTGGATGAGATGCAGAAAAGGCCATTCACTTACCTATAGACACCATCAACACACTGGGCATGGCCTGATGGATGAACTGAAGGATGTGGGTCACAGAAAAAGGCTGAGCTGCCAGGACAAGAAGTGGGATGGGAGAGGGGGTTGAGGTATCCCCTGTCCAGAGCATGTGAGAGCATTTCCCAGGCAACAGCTGGAGCAAAAAGCTGACTGAGGCACAGGAAAGGGAGAAAAAGAGAGGAAGAAGTTCTCAGCTGCAAAAAGATTGATTGCATGTTGCTATAGGGGCAGCTCTCATCAAAGGCAACAGATGCAGAAGGAAGAAAAAACAATTCTATGACTCAGAGGAAAGGTAATGAGCTACTTTATCGGGACCTCCTGCATCCCAGCAGGCTGTGAGGACACCAATGATGACTGCAATGTGATGCAGGAACCCCAAGAGAATCACATGGATGGGGAGTCCTTTGTTTTATCCTGTCTTGGTCTTCTGTAGGGAACAAATGGGCTTACAGCCTTAACAAAGATAGAGGCATTTGTTGGCTCTGGTAGTGTGCATGTGAAGAGATGATTTAGAGCCTCAAGGACTTGTGCAGTTGGTGCATGCAGATGGGGTGTGCTGATTTAACCCGGGGCAGCTGTAAAGCTGTGGTTTCATGGTCAGTGTTTTCTCCTGGCCACCACCACCATCCCTGCCAGATCCACCTTGGCTTCCCTACACCCTCTCTTATGCTGACATTGGTTCTTGTGGCCCTGTGGCTGCTCCCATCAGCAGCTTGAAAATTCATCTAGCAAACGTAATTTAAAAGAACCCAGTTTGTCATGGCAGAATGTGCTTGCAGACTGGTTTGGACTAGGCATGCAGCATTTAGTGCTGGGCTGGGGTCTGCTCTCATGAAGGTGGAAGTCTATCAGTTGCTGGAGAGGAAAGAAAATTTCCAAAGAGAAATACCACCTTTTGACTAATAAATATAGGCTTCCATTAACACAGCAAATGCAAAGTTGCTGTTAGTGTAGCAAGAAACCAGCCAGGCAGACTTTTAAGCTCTTTGCAGAAAACTTTAAAGTAGGTATTTTTAAGGCCAGGAATGCACTCTTAGCCCTTCTGTATCAGAAGGGGCTGCCAATAAAGCATAGTTCTCAAGGCAGATAGCCCATCTGAGATATCGATGTCCATTTGGAGCATAAAGTGAAGAAGTCTGCAGGACAGGCTGTTAGGTTATTATTTTCCTTGAGGCTTTGAATGGCAAACTGGGGATTTATAGTTCTGTATCTTCAGTCAGCACTTTTCAATACACCTGGAGGCAGCTATCAGTAAACCAGATGGCTAGAAGAATGGGTTGCTTAGGTAACCATTAAACACACTGTCACTCTTCTCATGTTGTGACACATCTTGCCAGTGCCAGGATACCTCTGTGCCAAAACTGCTTAAGGCAGGCACTAGTGGTTCTGGGGAACATAGTGCTGCATCCAGAAGGTGCAATGTACAAGGTTTCTTTGACATGAACAAACACCAGCCAGCTCACACTCAATTTCTAGGTGTCTCAATTCCCACCCTAGCCACCCGCCCCATCTCACTCTGCCTGTGCTTCAAACCAGCCTAGTCACAGTCTCAGTCAGGCTTACTCAGATTGAAAGCAAGCAGCAGGGGAGGCCGGAAATTCGGCAAATGCCATGTACCTGCCACCCCAAGGCAGTAGCAGTGTGTGGTCCCTCGTGGCAGGAAATCTGGAAACTTTCTGTCTTCAATGTGCCAGTTCATTCAGTACATGAGGTATGCTTGTAGCAATTTGCACTGACGTGCAAGGAGAGACCATAGGTTGCTGAAGGAATCATCCTGGGTAAGAGCATCCAAGATGGTATCAGTAAAATTAATCTTTTAGATTATCTATGGATATTAATTTTAAAGAAAAGCTGGCTAATATAGAAGAACATGTTCTGTGGGCCACAAAATCCTCAGGATTGGAAGAACCACTCAAATTATTAGTGACAAGCAGTAGCCCCATGTGCTCAAAACCTGAGTTGGCCTCCAGCAAATAAAGACATTTGCTTAAAAATCATAAGGCTTCCAAAATAATTCCTCCTGGGTTACTTTTATTTTCTTCCTTTATACTTACATGCTTTCCTCTCCTCCGTTCCCTCATGGTTTTGCTCCCTCTCCGATTACAAGGGCTTTCAAATGAAAGTAGGTGAAATTCTCAGGTAATAACCTGATTCTAGGGACTGAGGCTTTACCAAAACAAAACAAATACACTTAGGCTCAACCATTAAACCACAAACACTGGCAATACTTGAAGAATCATATAGGAGGTTTTTTCATTGATTCCGAGTTGTCAGAGAGCAATGCCCGGAGCCCTCTCGCCAGATGTTCAGCAAAGCACTTTCTTCAGATCCTGCCACCAAGCCCATAATTTCTTAAGACAGTGTTTGGACACAGCATAGTTTGGGGTTTTTTTTGGTGTGTTTAATTTAGTTTTTGAGCACCTATGCCTCTACAGTCTCTCTGTCCTTTTTTAATGTAAATCGGACAGGTAGACCCAGCTTTGACACTTCTGGGCAAATGGAAGGGAGTTGCTAAGTTCCCTCTGCCTCAGTTTTCTCATAAGTAAAATGGGAAGTGCCTGCTGTGGTGTTTCAATAAGTAGCCATATAGTTACTGTTATTATTCAGCAGTACTGCATTCAGAAGACAAGTCCAGTGGTCAGAGCAATACGCGACCTTGAGGAACATCACTGATTGTTCCCTACCAGTGTCATCCTATGTATCTCCTTCCTTGTTATTTCACAGCAGAGGTAGGTTGGATTTAATCACAACTTTCTGCTCCAATATCCTGCATTATTTTTGCTACACCCTCATTCTGGCTAACTGGTTACCAGTAAGAGGTTTGGATCTTTGCCCAGGGACCTGGGAAGGCCTATATGACAACAAGGTAGTGTTTCTGCATAGCTTTCACAGCCAAGATGAGCGATGGACACTTTTCTTGAAAATATTCACTATCTTGGGATCAATCATTCCTCAACTTTTGGACTGAAAGACTGAGATGAAGAGGGAACATTCCTCCTGGGTTTTCTCTACCTTCTCTCAAATAGCGACACTGCACTTCCATTTTTCTCACCCCTAGTGGGTATCAAAAGCTTTGCAACGCTCTTCACCAGTGTGCTTCTCATCTACCACCGTGGTTTGCCATTGCAATGAGCTTGTCCCCCTCAGCCACTGCATGTGGCCCGAGTGGGTTTATTTCAGAGCCATCTGAGTTTAATTCCAGTACATCATTTCTCAATAACATGCCAGAAGGACTATTTTCCAGAATTTTCACCAACGACATACCAGAGCATTGAGAGTCATGTTGACCTGAGTTGTCTGCAGAATGGTGGAACTTACCTTTACTCACAGCACTGAGTATGAAAATTTCCTTTCAATGTGTTTGTCCATGTCCCACAGGTGCTGTTTGACTGCCTCTACCTCTGGAGGCTGACAGACCAGACTTCAGTCAGCCACTGAGACATCTCACACTGGAAAATGGTGAGTTTTGCCCAAATAAATAAACTAAGCCAATATCTGCAAGGCACATGAGACCAAGTTGCTGGGTTTTTTTTTCATACGAGCTAGGTGGTCAAAAAAATTAATGTTATTTTAGTGGCAGCTCCATACTAGTTTGCATCTGCTTGAATTACTTCTGTCCTGTGAAGAAGCTATATCTTGAGTTCGTTACCTTTTCCCACCTCCAACTCGGTCTCTTCTCAATGGATGGCCACTCTACCTGGTAATTGCTTCTCTAAAATAGTCACTGGGCTTTACAATGGAGTACTGTAAATGGGGAGCTCCACTGGAATTATAGCTTGGCCAGGAATTGCTGCTGAGGTAAGAGTGCAAGTGCGAACCTTTCCTCCCATGAGCTTATTTGGACTACACTAGTGTTTAATCCCCAGAATTTTAAGCCATTGAAGGTTTTCTGTGTTGGCATTTTCTCTCTCCCTGGACATGCAAATAAATGTAGCTATCAACATTTTCCCTATGACAGTTTTAAAACTACCTTTGTCTCAGTTTCATCTGGGATGGAGTTAATTTTCTTCCTAGTAGCTGGTACAGTGCTGTATTTTGGGTTTAGTGTGAGAATAATGTTGATAACACACTGATGTTTTAGTTATTGCTCAGTGGTTCTTATCTGAAGTTAAGGATTTTTCTGTTTCCCATGGTCTGACAGCAAGCAGGTGCACAAGAAGCTGGAAGGGAGCATGGCCAGCACAGCTGACCCAAACTAGCCACCAGAGGACATCATGCTTAGTATATAAACTGGGGGAAGTTGGCTAAGAGGGGAGGATCACTACTCGGGTATTGTTCAGCAGGTGGGGAGAAATTGCATTCTACATCACTTGTCTTTTCTTGGGTTTTATTTATTTCATTTTGTGATATTTCTTTTAATCACAATTACTACTATTATTTTTATATTTTTATTCTTATATTTTTTATTATTGTTGTTATTATCGTATTTTATTTTAGTTATTAAACTGTTCTTATGTCAACCCCTGAGTTTTACTTTTTTTTTGATTCCCCTCCCCATCCCACTGGGAGTAGCTGCATGGTACTTAGTTGCTGGCTGGGATTAAACTGTGACAGTCATAAATAGTCATGAAGACTCTGCACATAAAATTTCAGTTTGATACCGTTTCTTATTGCTTGTTTGGAGCATGATCTTGTAGTTGAATTTTTCACAGCAGAGATGTTTAAAGCAAGGTGGTGTCAAACATCAGGAAAAAAAAGAAAAAACACCTCTGACTAAAACCCCAAAAATTTAAGAGGAAAAAAGGACTATTGGTGACAAGCATTGAAAGGCTGCGAAGGGCTTAATGAATTTGCAGTGGCTGTTCTAACCTGATGGATTTCTTTCACTGCAACTGTAGCATACTGCTACATGTCCAGCTCTATTCCCAATCTGTCTGTTGTATGTACAGTGCTGTGTCCTTTGATATGCAGTATGATCCTTGTTGAGTCACAACTATATACTTATGAAAGGAATCACTCAGTTTCAAAAGATCTGATCACTTAATTTAAGACCACATGTCCAAATGACTCCTCAGGAACTGCCATTAAAAGCTGTTGGAAAAGTCAGGGGATTGGCAAGTCTAAACTTTCTCTGGTTTTACCTTTCCCCAGTTGTGTAGCAAAGAACTGATGCTATCAAACTTTTGAACAGTCTAGTCTTCTCCCTGTCTAGACTTCATGTTAGCAGATCTCAGTCACCTTCATCACCACTGATTCCCTTCATGGTCAATGAGGAAGCACTTCTATGAAGATATTAATCTCAGTGACATGTAAAGTAGATCAGAAGAAAAGGGTGAATGACTGTACTAGGAGGCTAGCTCAAGTGCTGACTACCACATGGAACTGATCTAAAGCTAGGTGAGATGCAGGGCACAGTCAGCGTTGGTATTTCTGAAAGCAGGTGAGAAAGCAGAGGATACTTTGTGTGGTGTTATGAACACTGACTTGTTTCTTGCGTTTATTCCTGTTGTGCAGACATGATGTGCTTACAAAATGCAACTTTGCTTGTGAATGGCAATATCTGGTTGATAGCTGTTGGTACAATATGAGAATCTTATTTCAACAGCTCTGCAGATACTACCCATCCCTTGCAGATGTTTTCAATAAAATTGGCTAGCTCTTCACCTGGCCACTAAGTGCCCTAACATTTTTAGCTGCTGTTCTCTTAAACTTGAATTCTTGTTTCTTGGAACAGTTTTGAAAAGCCTCCTTTGAACTGTCTTACAGAATTAAAACACTGCAGTCACCTGATGTTGGGCTGGCTTTCATTAAAGTACCAGCTGATTTCTTATTCTCAGTGAGTACACCTCAGTTAAAATAAACTGTACAAGACTGTATGACAAACCCACAGTGGTGACCCAACCTGTTACAACATTACAACCTGTATTTCACAATATATAGTACCGTGTCCTCTCTGACCCTGAAAAACAAACCATAAATAAGATAATGGATTTCCTCAGTGCAATATTACTACAGAGACAAAACCTGTGTTATTTTGAGGACATTTAGTTTCTCTAAATTACCTCATAGGTACTTTGGTCTTTTGACTGTCATTTTCTGCAAAGAACTGATGACAGAAGTGTGTATCTTAACCACATAAAACTCCCTGGCCTCTTTCTGGTACATGACATCCTCTTTACGTTTCCTCTTAGTAGGTTCTGCCCCGTGGTGCACACACAGCTTGTCTTTCTGTGGACAGGCAGGAAGAGGCATGGCAGATGACTTTGTCTGGCTTCTGTTTGACACATTTGGGAAACAGACTACAAAATTGTATGTCATAGAGAAAGAAGAACAACATTCTTTCTTATCTGTTTCACCAAGGGCAAAGCAGCCATCACCTCTTTAGGTTCCTTCTCCTCCCCATTCACAGTTCACCAGCAGAAACTCCTCACTTCCTCTCATCTTGGGATTAAGTCCAAGGAAAATGGGGGCCTCCTCAATGCAAAGATATTGCCAACCAGAAGTGGAAAGGGATTTAGATGCCTGTAAGACTTTCATCCTCAAGAGAGGAGCCCAGACCCTGATGTGGTTACTCTGGACATCCTGTATTATGGAGTTACAAGCCTCTACCTGGGATCCAGGAACAAACATGCTGTTGGGGAGCCACTTTCACCTAGTCAGGAGGAAAGGATGAGGATGCAGGTGTGGCTTAGACCACACTCAGTAATTTTATTTTGTTTTGTTCTAAACCGATATTATTTCCCATAACACAAACAGAAGGTAGTGGGATGAATGACTAAGCCAACAGATCTTCAGTCAGTGGTGGCAGTGAGCTACACACAGTAATAATCACTGAACCCTGAGCTGGGGAAATCACTGGTATCAGTGTAAACTGGGTGATGAATGGATTGAGAGCAGCTGTGCCAAGAAGGACTTGGGGATACTGGTGGATGAAAAGCTGAACATGAGACAGCAGTGATCCATCAGAAAGCCAACTGTATCCTCGGCTGCATCAAGAGAAGTGTGTCCAGCAGGTCGAGGGAGGTGATTCTCCCCCTCTACTCTACTCTCATGAGATCCCACCTGGAGTTCTGCATCCAGCTCTGGGGCCCCAAACATAAGAAGGACATGGACATGTTGGAGTGAGTCCAGAGGAGAACCATAAAAATGGTCAGAGGGCTGGAACACCTCTTGTATGGAGAAAGGCTGAGAGAGCTGGGGTTGTTCAGCCTGGAGAAGAGAAGGCTCCAGGGATGACTTATTGCAGCCTTTCAATAGATAAAGGGGGCTTATAAGAAGGGTAGAAAGAGACTTTTTTCCAGGGCCTGTAGTGATAGGACAAGGGACAACAATTTTAAACTAAAAGAGGGTAGATGTAGATAGGACATAAAGAAAGAAACATTTTATGATGAGGGTGGTGAGACATTGGAACAGGTTGCCCAGAGAAGCTGCAGATGTCTCATCATTGGAATGGAATAGAAATAGAAATTAGAATAGCATAGCATAGCATAGCATAGCATAGCATAGCATAGC
This sequence comes from Athene cunicularia, assembly GCF_003259725.1. Lineage (NCBI taxonomy): Eukaryota > Metazoa > Chordata > Aves > Strigiformes > Strigidae > Athene > Athene cunicularia. The sequence continues at coordinate 31,681,745 of NW_020799091.1, read as the reverse complement.
ATAGCATAGCATAGCATAGCATAGCATAGAATAGAATAGAATAGAATAGAATAGAATAGAATAGAATAGAATAGAATAGAATAGAATAGTTGGAAGGGACCTACAACGATCATCTAGTCCGCCTGAGCAATTTAGGGTTGACCAAAAGTTAAAGCATATTATTAATGGTATTGTACAAATGCCTCTTAAACACAGGCTTAGGGCATTGACCACTGCTCTAGGAAGACTGCTCCAGTGTTTGACCACCCTCTTGGTAAAGAAAAGTTTTGTAACGTCCATTCTAATCCTCCCCTGGTTCAGCTTTGAATCATTCCTGCACATCCTATCACTGGATACCAGGGAGAAGATCTGTAGAGAGCTGTGAGGTCACTCCTCAGCCTCCTTTCCTCACAGGACATTGCTTCCAGACTTTTCACCAGCTTTGTTGCCCTCCTCTGGACACATTGAAGTATCTTCACATTCTTCTTAAATTGTGGGGCTCAGTTAGAACTGCACAAAGTACTCAAGGTGAGGTCACACCAACAATGAATACAGCAGGATAATCACCTCTTTTGACCAGCTGGTCATGCTGTGTTTGATGTATTCCAGGATGTGGTTTGCCCTCTTGGCTGCCAGGGCACAATTCTGACTCATATTGAGCCTGCTGTCAAGCAGCAACCCCAGATCCCTTTCTGCAGGACTGCTCTCCAGCCAAGTGCTCAAGGCCAGGTTGGATGGGGTTTTGAGCAACCTGATCTAGTGAAAGATGTCCCTGCCCATGGCGGGGCATTGGAACTAGATGGTCCCTTCTGACCCAAACCATTCTGTGATTGTATGGTTCTGTGAACCCTGAACACCTCAACAAATGTCTAGCAACTGGTTGCATTGACTGCTCCACCTGCTTGGGGTCCAGAACTGTAAATCCTTTCCCAAGGGCCATCTTCTCTCCTGGAAGCCATCTTGGGCAAGATCTTTGCTCTTGGCTTGGTGCTAGAGGTAGGACTGGCAAGTAAGGACTTGGGCCTTGCTTTCAGACCAGCTCTTTGCTATGTTAAAACCATGAGACTGCCTGTGCTGGTGCTCTCCTAACCCTCCTGTTCAATGCTACTGCACAGCAAGGCCCATGAAAGTTGGGGGAAGAGATGTCAAGGGTAGAGAGGACAAAAATATAACTCTGTAGGTTCCTAAGCCATTGGTTTGTCTTGTGTCCTTTGAATGCAGCATACTGGGGTCTTCACTGCCTGTGTCCAAAGGGTGAACTGCTTGCTGTCCTGGTGGAACAGCACCTCCTGCCCTGCTCCAGGTGGCCCCTGGTGCCTGTGAGCAGGTCAGTAATTCTCTGTCGTAGCCTTGTCTGGCTGAGATGTGCAAAACCCTCATTTTGCCCTTTTAAGACACAAGGCTAACAGAGAGTATTGCCTCTCTGGCTCACCCTTCTCAGTCCGGGAAGAGGCATTCAGGGAGCCAGTCATTCGGGTCATGGACTAAAGTTCTGGCAAAGTTTTTAATGAGTGAAAACTTGACAAATTGCTGTTGCAAACACTTGGGTTGGCTCCCTTGTAGGCTGGGGTCATCTGCTGAAGGCAGCAAGAAGGGAAACATTTTTTCCTTTTTTATCGTTAAGCTGCTGCCTGTAGAACGTGAGACTTTTAGCTAGTGTGCTGACTCTGGCAGCAAGTCAGCCCCAGTGTCTGCATAGCTGTTGGCAGAGAGCAACTGGGCTCACAAGTTTTCAAAATATTTTCTTTTTCTCTCCTCGTCATGATTTTCTTTGTTTACCCAGGAGAAAGAGATTTGTTGGTAACCTCTGAAGATATAATAGTGTCACATTTCATTTGAGATCAGGGCATGCAAGCCATTTACTCCATTTAAAGCTATTGTATTCCAAGATCTATGAAGTACTGTATAGATTATAATTGCCTCCAACAAATATGTTAGTGAAATTGCAGTGTTTCAGGGTGAAACATATAATCAGTCTTCTTGGAAGTTTTAGAGACAGGAGTTAATAATGGGTTATCTTCTCAATTACACTGTGATAGACCATTTCCTATCTGGAAATAGGTCATGTCAAATAGTGGCAGCAGTTATATTTTTGCTATTATTTGTAACATTCAGTAGCTGCTATCAAAACAGGACCTCATTTTGCTGTGTGTATCATATACACGAGAAACAAAAGCAGCCCTCAGCCTATAAACTTTGCTAAAAGGAAGATGCAATGAGTGGATCAACCACATAGTAGTGGATTAGACATAATAGAAATAATAGCAAGAAACATATTATTATGAATGCTGATTGCATGTGCAAAACAATTTACCAGCTGCTTATCTGCTTGCCAACAGCTGAGTGTTCCAGTGGTACCAGAACAGGCATAGGGATGAAGGATGTACACATGTCTGGATGATTGGCTGTAGCTGGCAGAAAGCTCCAACACCCTTTTAAAACTTTGTCTGATGGATGCACTTTGGTTTTCTGCAGATACAAATGACTGGCTTGAAGTGACCTTTGCACTTCTAGGACTTAAAGGTGCAACATTTCATTTAAATGAATTTAGGATTGGGATGGCATCTTTGGGTGAGGTTTCCATAAGCATCCTTGTTGATCAGAGGATAAGTCAAGAGCTGTAGACCTCAATGCTGCTTTCACAAGTCCAAACCTACACTTGTGACAGTGGAGCAGGATATGTGTCACACAGCTAGGACCCGTCACAATTCTCCCACACTTCTGAAAAATGTCAACCCCATAACCAGACAGCCTGTAAGCTTTGCTGGTAAATTTGAACTTGGTTACTGGGAGATGATCTTAGGCTACCTAAAGGTGCTAAGTGTGTATTTTTTGGTATGTGAAGATGAAAATGCACTGCTTACAGTAGTATAACAAGGAGATGCTTTTATTTCTTTTCCTCCTCCCATCTTTTTTTTTTTTTTTTTCTATTCTGCAAAATAAAAAAAAATAATTCAAGGGAATCAGAATTTGCGAATCAATGTGAAGTTATTGAGCTTGAATTGTGCTTCACTTTTGACAAATGATGCTATAAAACCAGTGATGTGCAGTCCCTTGTTAAAAGTGTTTTTCTGACTCAATGTCATATGGACTCATTCACAAACAGTTTTATACATAATACAGAGAAGGGCGAGAGCATGCTCACACAAAGTCATCTTTAAAGGCATTTAGGAGCAGAAATCCTCTTCTCAAAAAAGTCTGCCATCACACCTTACTGTAATTATGTTCTAATACAGGACACTGCTACAGATGGCATCTTCCCTTGAATGCCCTTGCATTGCTTATGTAATTCTTAATGTCAGAAATACAGGACCATAAATCAAATTGCAATATTAAAACAAATGCTGAAGTACTAAGAGAGGAGAAGTCCCACACCACCTAATGATGAGTTATGTTTTGTTGTGTCTAAAAGCTTGGAGCACACCAGGAGTTAACCATAGATAGCCACCTTTGCTGAGAGTATTTCCAGTCACCTCCCTGTAGCAATTTAGGTTAAACTGGGTCATCAGAAGGTTTCAGATACCACAAAGGGCTGATATTTGATATATTAGAAATGTTGGGGCAAATCCCCACCCTTTTGCTCACCTTGAGAACCACCTTACTTTAAGTGCAGCCGTATGAAAGAAGTAGAGCTGCTTCAGAAAGATATTGCTGCTTGACTTCATGCTCTATGCTACTATTGCCCTTCAAATTCTGTTGAGGGTGGAATCAAGAACATTCCCTCCAGTAATGTAAGCAAACAAGTGAGTATTTTTTTAAAGACAATACTGAACAGGAAACAAATAGAGAAAACCACTATGTATTAATTCATTATAGTAAAAATATAATACACAGTAGGCCACTTGTGGCTTTTGCGCAATTCAGGGTTTTCTGATGTGCTCTGACATCTTGGTATGTGAATGAGGTTTTCTGATGCAAGTAAGTGCAATTTCCTAGTTTGATGTTAATCTCTTCTAACAGAAGGTGGAGAATAGTGAAAAGTTACTACATGAGCTTCAGTGGTCTCTCTCTCTTGACTAAAGGAAGTTCCCAGGTGGAATATAGTAGATTTTTCCTGTACAAATTGATAATTTGTCAAAACTCAATTCTTGTTTATGAAGGAAGGTTTTTTAATTCAGCAAAATATGACCCTTGCCACTTCATTGTATCAGATATCCCCAGTTTGTCTTTTATAACAGATTTTTTCTGGACCCTAGGTTTCCATAGTGTCCTGCCCAAAGTGCCAGATCATGGTTCTAAAAGTTTGTAACACATTTTTTTCCCCATTAAGGGAAATGCCTTTTTTTTTCCCAAGCACCTCTGTCTTTCCTGGATCAGAAATGTTTCCAGCTGGAACACTTGAGGGCTTATCTGAACAGCAGCTGGCAAGCAGGTATTTTAGACAAAGTAAAATTGCCATGCATACTCTGCCTTGTCGTTACACTGTTACTTCCTTCAGCGATTAGCCTTAAAATCTAGCATATTAGAAGTAAATGAACAAATGAATCCTGCTGTTGTTCTGCCTGCATAGGCATTGCTTGGGAAACACATCCACGCAGGTCCAGCCATCTCACCAGCTCTCTAGGAAAGACCTTATTCACGCTAGTAATTAAGATTGTAAACCTGTCATTTCTTCCTGCATTGCTCTTTCACGCTGCTGTCACTGTTGAGCCTCTGTGGCTATTCCGTCCTGCCCCTACCAAATCATTCTAGTCACTTCTTGTCAGAGCTCCAGCTTCTTTCGCCCGTGCAATCTGTTTGCTTGCTTTACACATTCCCATATCCCTTAATCCTGCACTCTCTTACCTAGCTATTTCCCTGTCACCTCTTGGTTCCTCTTTCATACCACCCAGTCAACACTTCTGGACCAAGCTAGCATCCAAACGTGGTTTTCTGCTGACTTTTTTCACCTTGTCAGGAACGCGCATAGAAAATGGGGAAGCGTCATCCTAACTGAGACACAGGGATAGGATTTCTTCTTATTGGAAACAAGCAGAGACAGCAGCCCTCTTCAGAGGCAGCTCTTTAAATTATTCATTCAAAGGTTTGGAAAAGCAGGAAGTCATCTTTCTCTGGACAGACTTACCCTTACACTGCAATTCATGGAAACGGTTGACCATTGCGGATGAAAGACAAAAATTCATGGGAATATTTTTGGATTTGAGACTATTAAAGGCTCTTTGAAAATTCTCATGTGAACAGAACTGCCAGAAAAATTTGCTGTGTGGCAACTTCTGAGGTTTCAATTGTTGTTTCCATTCTGCGCTCACAGGAAAATAAAAGTCTTCGATAAAAATGGGAGGTGGTGGGTTACGGTCTAGAGACTGGCAGCTGATAGACAGCTTGGGATAAGACCAACACAAGCTCAAGTGACTCCTCTGATTTAGTAAAATCAGAACTGCATGGAGAAGGAACTAGACCATGCTTCCCACAACAGGTCGACAGCTGCCTCTACTACCCCTCCCTGGATACAGAAAACTCCCAGGAAATCAGTTAAGCGGTAAATGTGAGTCTTGGAAATGCAGGGTAAGGTGACAAATCTATGTCAGCAGTCATAAGCTCCATCCTTCTATCTGCCAGAATGGAAGGGCACTCTTTCTTGATAAATCTAGAAATATTGAGGAAAATGCAAGAAAGGGGCAAGATACTGCCAAAACTTGCAAATATTGTGCAAATCTTAAAAGTGCATGTCTATGTCTTTTTACCTCTATACTCTAACCCTTCAACTGAGCAAATGCACAAAAGCAAAGCTTTCATTTATATAAAACCAAAAACACATTAAAAAGTCCAAGCCCTTACAGCTGCATAAAAACCCTGTTTTAAACTGTGAAGCCCCAAACCCTGAAAAGGTTGAATAAGGACAACTCAAATCCATAACATCTCAAAACCTTGATTTTTTTTTTTTAAGGCTATCGTTATTTTGGGGTCCTGTTTTATGATTCTTGAATGTCTGAGGTTATCAGTAGCGTTATTTCACCAAATGGGTGTCCAGTGAAGAGTCCCTTTACAGTACAGCCACATATTGCTGGGTGAGTATAAAATCGGAAAAGGAGAGAATAACTCAAGCTCGTGCACGAGGCATACACAAGGGAGTGAAATAGTGAAAGAAAATGCCATTGGTAGCTGGTAAGAGAAACTTCCTGGCAGTAAGAGCTGTTATTTTGTTGTTATTTTGTCTGACATTAGCAGTGAGATGAACTGAGTGATCTAGGAGTGTTTTGTTATCTCTTACTTCTAGGAACCCTGGAGCCACAATGCCACTTGGACTGAATTTATAGACAGCTTTTCAAAACAAGCAGTTGAAACATGAACATGCATCCAAAGGAAGTTTGAGCAAAAAGCCTTTGGAGTTTTTCTTTCTTTTTGCTTGCTGGCCAAAATACAAACATTTGAATAAATTAATAATTAGGCATCAATTTAAGAGTTTCATACACTACGTTAGTGTTTCATATGTTATATGTGCTTTACAGTCACTTAACCCCCCTGTCCTGTCCCCGTCCCGTCCCGTCCCCCCCCAATTTCTCTGTAGCTTTTGAAAGAAAGATGCTATTTTGTAAAGAGAAAAAAAAAAACAAGATGATGTTTTGAAAGTGGTGAAAAAAATGATCTGAGTTTCTGTCAGTTCTTTGTCACTTTTCTCAGAGGTCACTACTTTTTCAACTTCATCTTAAACTAATGAAGAGATTTGAGTCCTGCTCAACTGCATATTTGAAAAAAGCAGATTCTCAAATATGAGCAGAGGTACAAATGTGCTTGTGCCTAATCTGTGCTCTTAAATAAATTAATATAAATAAATAAATAAATAAATTTGTGTGGGCACTTTATAGCATTTTTGCAAATGCTCCTAGTTATTCTTTTTTTTTTTTTTTTTTTTTTTTTTTTTTTTTATAACTGTTCTGGTGTTTTGGTAAAACTTCATGTTTTACAACTTGAGCCTCATAAATTTAAAACAATTTGCAAAAAATAACCTCACTGCTCAGTGACTGAGATTGCACTGATGTATTTAACATCCATGATAAAACTTTGCTCCCGTTGTCCATTGCTAGTAAAGCAAACATTTACCTATAAAATCACTCACTGCCTTGTTTAAGTCTTCTTGATTTTTCATTAAGCTAAAATGTGGACAAAGGATAGTCAGAAGTTCTTGAATGGAATTCATCCATGCTGGCAACACAACCCCATTTAGATTGCATGTCTAATTCCAGATATTATATACCAACAGACGTATTTCATGCTGCTCAATTTAAGCATGATGGGCTTTTTCTTTTAACCTATGCATTTATTAATTTTGAAAGCCATAGTGACATGACATTTATAAAAATAAACATACTATAATTAGTCTTTTAACTACACTTTAAAAAATTTACACTTTGGACTGGAAATCTTGCTTGCTTAGTTAGAGAAGTCAGACTCATGGAATTTTGGGGGCAGTCTTATCTGAGTGTGATAGTCATGTGGAGTGGCTTTCTTTCAAGCTCACCAGTAAGAATTTGCATGGGCTTCTTTACATTTCTGGATTTCTTGTAGCTGTTGTTTGTTCCTTTTGTCTGTATTTTTTTTGGCTCAGGAAAGGGGGACTGTTGGGCACTTGTTTTCCTTTCTTACGATCATTGCCATTAAATCCTTGGAGCTTATAATGTTTTGTCAAATCAATTTTTGTTTTGTTTACAGATTTGATTTTCCTAAGCATTGACCTATAGTCTTGGGTGGCTATTTTTAAAATTCCTTTTTAAAGCATTAATTCATTTACTTTAATATTATTCTAACTGAATGTGTGGTTTATGTGGCATTCTTGCATCCAGCAAACATAAATGAGTAATATTATATGTGCATGTAGGAACGACTTAGCTTTACTTCTGGTATTAAACATAATTAGGGCACTCAAATCATGCAAACTCTCCAGATTAATTGCTTTCCTATCGCATTGGCCAATCATACTCCTACTGTATCCAGAATGAGCTTTATTGCATGTGGAGTACACTGTTAGAAAACTGCTGTATGGAAAAGACATCTATCATTTGGCAGAGGAAAGCACATGCTGCATCACATGGGTTGGGGTAATTACAGTGTCTCTGGAGCTGTAGGAGTTCAAGATGGCCACAAGCAAATTTTGTGTGAGATGCTGCAGAGTGAGAAACCCTGTGTCATCTACAAATTTAGACTTTTTTTTAAAAAAAAAAAAAATCCAAACAGAACATTGTTTCCTGCATTTGGGGCCCAATCCCCTAAACTCTTATGTGAATCAATCCACAAGCTTGGAAAACTACTGTGGTTTCCTTTTTTTTTTTTTTTTCATTTCTTTTATCATTTAGCATTCACATAGTAAATACCAAAGGACAAAATACAGCTTGTGCAGGCTGTGTCTGTGTTGTTAAAGTAATTACAGGCATAGGCTGACTGCCTTTGTGGTCTCTTGGCTAGTTTAGGGGTTCTGCACATGCAGTCACCTGGTTCACACATGCAAAAGCAATTTTGTTAAATTAGCTATGCAATTTCACTTGGGATTTTAACACACGGCTGGAAAAGCCCCAGTGATCGTTGAAAAACACATTCACTCTAAAAGAATCACTATGTATTTAATCCTTACCCTTCTGTACATTAGCAGACTTTGTCTTTATACTTCTTTCCAGAAAGTGCTGGGCTCCAACAGTACCTTACTTATACACTTGGAATATATAATGCAGCAATCACTAGACATGATCAGCTTGCTGTGCCCATACACCTCTGTCCATCATCTCGATCACACATAATTCTGTAGTTTTTGGCAGTGTGAATTATTCCTGTTTTGGAGTTACATGATTATATCACCAATCTGAATTCCATAAATACATGGTTCACTGCCTCTCCTCTTTGGAGTAACCTCATGCTTCCTACCAAAATTAGGCAGTTGATGTTGGACTCGAAAATCTCCTATTTTTTAAAAGAACTTAAACTTTGCGGAGAGCTCTGCATTTTTTTTTTTTTCCCTGCAGCTGATTAATCCCTTCCATTTGGTATAATCTGACAGAAGAGGTTATCTGAGACAGGAATCAAAGTCTTATCAGTCAAGAAAACCAAGCCAAGACAGGGAAGACTCCTACCTGAAAAGAAATCACCTCCCCAAACCAGCATCCCCAAAACATCTAAATCCTGAAATAGGATGACAGAAGAGGAAAAATAAAATGGTGAGAATTGGAGATGGCTGCATTCATTCTGGCATCTGGAAAGGGGATACAGGATACTACAGTGGATTATAGCCCAAAGACTTTAAAAAGAAGTATATTTTGTGGTAGATAAGGTCATAAAGAAAAGCAAAACTGAAGCTTCACAATTGTTCCTCAGAGTTTAGTTCTTAGCAGGATGAGTTTGGCGCTGCTAAAAAACTTCTTGCTTTGAAGACATCCATTTGTCATTTCTCTAGTCCTTTTGCAGTGCACGTGCCTGTACTGGATTTATGTGGCCAGGTTTTGGTGGTGGGGAGGAATACAGGGGTGGCCTCTGTGAGAAACTGCTAGAAGTTTCCCCTATGTCTGATAGAGCCAATGACAGATGGCTACAAGATGGACCCACTGCTGGCCAAGGCTGAGCCCATCAGTGATGGTGGTCACGCCTCTGGGATAACATATTTAAGAAGGGGAAATAAACCCTGTGCCATAGGAACTGCTTCTGGAGAGAGAAGTGAGAATATGTGAGGGAAACAACTCTGCAGACACCAAGGTCACTGAAGAAGGAAGGGGAGGAGGTGCTCCAGGCACCAGAGCAGATATTCCTTTTCAGCCTGTGGAGGAGCCCATGCAGGAGCAGGTGGATGTCCAAAGGAGGCTGTGACCCTGTGGGAAGCCCACGCTGGAGCAGGCTCCTGGCAGGAGCTGTGCACCCATGGAGAGAGGAGCCCACACTGGAGCAGGTTTGCTGTCAGGACTTGTGACCCCCTGGGGGACCCACGTTGGAGCAGGCTGTTCCTGAAGGACTGCACCCCATGGGAGGGGCCCATGCTGGAGCAGTTTGTGAAGAGCTGCAGCCCATGGGAAGGACTCATGTTGGAGAAGTCTGTGGAGAGTTCTCCCATGGGAGAGACCTTATGCTAGGGCAGGGGAAGAGTGTGAGGGCACTCCCTGAGGAGGAAGGAGCAGCAGAAACATTGTGTGATGAACTGACCACAACTCCCATTCCCATCCCCCTGCATCACCAAGAGGGGATGAGGTAGAGAAATTGGGAGTAAAGTTAAGCCTGGGAAGAAGGGAGTGTTGGGGGGGAAGGTGTTTATGGTTTATTTTCTCATTACCCTACTCTGATTTGACTGGTTATAAATTAAACTAATTTCTCCAAGTAGAGTCTCTTTTGCTTGTGATGGTAATTGTTGAGTGATCTCTCACTTTTCTTATCTCAACCCATAAGCCTTTTATTATATTTTCTCTCCTCTGTCCAGCTGAGGAGGGGAGTGATAGAGTTGCTTTGGTGGGCACCTGGCATGCAGCCAGGGTCAACCCACCACAGTCCATCAGCTATGGAGATGTTCCCCATCTTCCCTTACCTTTGAACAACCTTATCTTTCTTGGCAAAGGCAGGTGGAGGAGAGAAGGTCGTATCCTGAAGGTTGTAGCTACCTAATTGCATTCTGATAAATGGAAAATACTTGTAGCTGTGGGTGGCCTTAGGATCCACACGCACCTGGGGATATATAGATTTATGTGTCTATGTATGTAGACACTAAGTCTTGAAGAGAGGCTCTAGGAGCATTTTGCAGTTCCCAGATACAGGTGTGCACTCATCCACATCCTGACTCCATTCTGGGGTGAGATACTGCCTTTCCTGTGTCTTCCACATTCTCACTCCTCAGATATTTTATTTTCCTCTTGGGAAAAGGAAACTTAGTGAGGTAAGGCCACTGAGGATGCATGTCATTCTTCATTTGGTCCTGTGTCTGGAGTCCTTTGGAATATTTTTGTGAAAAAATGTTATTCACATGGAGGGGGGTGGGTTAATATAACCCTTATTTTGTCTGGAAGGATAAAGAAAAAATATATATATATATTTTCTGTGGTTTTTATTTTAGAAATCTGTGTGTCCTATTCTTGCTTTTATTTACCAATAATAACAATGCCATAGATATTGAAAGTTTCTTTTTCCGTGCTGTAGATACTCATGCATTTTATCATAGATGCTATATTTCACTTTAAAATAAATTTTAGATGAAGATATGGATTGTAGATTTTCAAATAATCTTTCCAAGGACATGTTTGCAATTTTTTTAATATCTTAATATGTTTTCAAGAAAGAATAATATTCCTTAAGTATATTAGTTTTTGTCATAAAGATTAAAACCAGACTAAATAAGATAATAGTTTTATTTTTCTTTTCAAGTGAAAGATTTACAGAATGAGGTTGGAAAATTGTGTGTAGGCTGATGTTTTATGTTGTAGCTGGTTATTACTCAGTGAGTCACAGTAAGTTTCCAGAGCTTGCCACACCTTAAGGTTAAACTGCCTCAAACCAGGCAGCAAACTATTAGCGGAGGTGCTTTGAATGATATATATATATTTTTTAATCTAAAAAGACATATTTTTTAATAATGTGTAAAACTTTGCTGAGACTATTCAAATCCTGTTTCCTTAGAAAGCATTTCCTTCTCACCCTCTGGTTCTTCTGATAGCATTAAGCATGACTAAAAAAATTATTTAATTGAGATAGTTACTGGTATTTCCTGGGAAGAATTTAGAGGCCTCTCTATTGATTTTGGAAAGACATGTCAGAAATTCACAGCGTACATTCAGGAAGCATGTGCAGAGAGGGGAAACAGAAGAAATTAAATACGTGGAGTGGACATCCATCTTTTCAATATAATACTAATGCATCAGTGTCTGCCTGGCTTAATGTTGTGTGTGGTATTCAGAACAAATACTGAAACAGGCAGTTCTGGAAACCTTACACTAAAAGAAATGTAGTATCAAATTAACTATTAATTACCCAGGTATTCAATGTCATGTACTATCGTATACCTTTTTTCAGCAGGGCTTCATTCTGAAAACTACTGGGTGCTTCAGTACTGGCTAAACACAGAACATGAATCAGCTTAAAGGGTATGAGCTACTCTCCTGGACTCTGAGCAAGACCATAATCGTACTGTGGACAATTCAGCCTAGGGAGATAAAAAATGAGATTTGCTACTAAAATATAATTCAGAACTTAGTTTTGCACTTCCTCAGTGAATGGTGGTAGAAGTTGTTGTCCTGCCTGTGATTCCAGCCTGACAAATTGAAAGTCACAGTACTCCTAAAGTTTGATGCTTTTACATGTGCTACTTGAAACCAGGGTGTAAAAAAAAATTTCCTACAGCCTTTCTGCAACGGTTTACCCTCCACTGTATCCACGTGCTACCCAGTACTGAGGCACTCCAGCACTGCACTGGCATCATACAGACTAGTCTCCTTCTGTGCCCCAGTCACCCTGCTCATGGCAAAAAGATCATCTTAATACAGGCACAGTTGAAAATAATCCTAAAAATACTCCATACTTAAAATAATCTAATAGTCAAGATCACTTATTGTAGGAAATAAAAGACAAAATAACCCATCCAGTGTCCATAGGACTCTGTATGTGCACAATTTTGAGGAAGGTTGAATGCACATCAAACAAACGTGTTCCAAAAATTTGGTTGAATCATATTCTGAATTTGATTTTGGGGGTGTTGACCCCTTATTTGTATTTTTGAGGACAGTAGAAGTGGTAATCACAATAGGTATTTGTAAACATTTGTAGAGCCTACCAGACTACCATATTTGCCCTAGTCCAGTCTGCATACTATTTTCTATTGGTTTCTTAAAGCTTTCATTTTTTGCTATGTTTTCCTGTGGGTGCTGTATTTTTGAATATAAAGTTTATGGTATCTTTCAATGCAGCAGAACCTCCCCAAAATTTCCTTTTCCCATTATAAAAGAATGTTTGCAAATTTTCCATTTAAACTTACCTTGATAAAAAGAATAAAAACGGGAAAATAAAAACAGGTTAAGTAAATAGGTGTTGGGAATATTCTCAAATTAGATTAGAAGTGTATTCAATTTGCCAGAAGAGGTGTTTCACAAGGCAAAAGTCTGTCACAGTAAAAAAAGGCAACCCCCACAAGAACAGATACGTAAGAAATCTCTAAAATATGTATACAGGAGGAAAACGCAACACCCACCCCACTCCCTACCCCCCCCAACTCCCTTTTATTTTGTTTCCTGGATATTGACATGGTTTTTGCTTGCACTTGTGGAGCAATGGAATTTCAGAGGATTTTCAGAAGCTTTTCTGCAATTTTCCAATTTATTTTATTGTCCATATGCAGGTGTTGAATGTTAGTATTCACACTAGTTTCAAGTAGCTACACAGACATGTAAACCATATAAACTAGTAAGTGAAACAGGGAAAAAAAACCCTATTCTCCCAAGCTGCTTACCATGCTTCTTCTCTTTGCACATTTAATGGTAGACACCGACCATCTTTTAGCACCCAATACTGCAAGCCTTCACACCACACAGCACCAGAGGGGCAGTAGGGAATGTTTTCTTTTTCTTTCCCTGTTTTTATTCCGTTCAGTGACTGCCAATGTCACCTGCTGCTCCTTGGAGAACTTGTCCTGCAAGTGGGAGCACGGAAGATGGTTTTGAATTTACTTTCAGTTAGAGGTAAACATTTTCCACTTTGGATTACAGGCTAGTACTTCAACTTTTGCTTTTTTAATGTAGCTCAGATTTTAAACAATTAACCTTTTAGGCATAGCACAGTAGGATGTTAGTGAACAGAAAGCTTATCTGGTCCTATGGCAGGGGTGTTATATGCTAACATGTGGTAACAGGTCTCTTTGGTAACTTGTTAAATCTTCCCCAAGGATTTTAGTGGTGGTGTTGTCACAGAACACTGCAGAAATGAAGTATTTCACTAGATTGCTGGAGTGCCAAAAAAAGCAGCAATGCCTTTGAGGAACCCCGGAAAATAGATTCACTGAGTGGAAAACATGTCTGAACAGTTTTTCTCTCTCTGTGAATTAAAAGAATACTTTTAATATCCACTGCCAGGTCTGTAATTCTCTGATAATGGCAGCTGAAGCAAAGACTGGTGAAGCTGCTGTTGTACAGGGTGCTTCCTCTCTGTTGGCCTTGCCATGTTTGACTTGAGGATCTTTCAGTAGAGGACGTATTTATGGGCACCTCATGCCATCACAGCCCATTTGCCTGTATTTCTATGGCATATTGCAAAGCCACCCAAGTATACAGCTGTCAGGCAATAATTGCAGAGACCTCTTGAACAGCTCAACCCATCAAAACCAACATCGCTGAACAGAAAAGCCTGAGACTGTGTGGAATAAATGTTTCAGACTGAAACCTTCCTACTCATTAACAGCTACTCACAACAGCTGATTGGGTTTTCATAGTGAGATTCAGTTCTTGGATGTAGACACCTCCAGGGTCTAAGCATTGATCTCCTAGCCATGAACCAAGCTGCTGGTAGGGTAAAAGTGAGCTAGTCAGTCCCATCCGTGCAGTCAGGAGGGCTGCTCCTCTGGCCAGATGTAGGTGTCTGTTTCAGGGAGAGCAGGATAGCTCTCTCGCCTCCTCTGCCCATACTGACTAGTCTGTACAGTGGAAGCTCAGACACCTGGATCCCTGAAGACACTCACATTTAGAAAGTATATTTAGGTGTCTACAGTCTGGGCCCGAATATCAAACACTTGTGGTTTAGGGATTCAGCTGCCTAAACATAGAAGCCCTGTGGTGTCTGAGACATCTAAGTGGGGCTGAGGGGTAGGACACAAAGCCTACGGGGCAGCTGTGCAATGGAGTCCAGGCAGGACACTGCAGGGAACCTCAAGTGCCTCTAAATATCTGTGTGTGGGCAACAGACTTGAGTTAGTGATAATTCACATTTATGGATGCCTTCTAATCATGTTTCTTCTTTTTTTTCTTTTTAGTCTTGTGTTGGCTTTATTTTTTTTTTTTTATATCCCATTTTCCATGTGAAGTGTATCTGTTAGTACGGTCAGGAATTTAGTGTGACCAACTACAAAGGGGAAGCTAAAACTCTTTTTTTTTTTTTTTTACCTGATGCACATTTATTAGAGGCTCCATGAATTGGTGATTCATGTCCCTCAAAATAGAAGACTCTCTCTTTGTCCTTACTGCCTCCTCATGCCTCTCCCTTCCAGATAAATCCAGAGAGAAAAAGACAGTGGAGGTATGCTAGGTCTTAAAAGAGAAGTTGCTCTGTAATACATACTGAGCCAGAATTTTTTACTCAGTTTGTTGTTTTAAAACAATTTTCTGACACATGTCTGCATCAGTACTGGCCATGGGACTAGTTTTGGGAAGCAGGCTGACCATTGCTTAAGTGGCTTGAGAAAGCTCTCTGAACATCTGACATAAGTGAACACATTGAACAAATAAACAGATGTGGAGTTTTCCCCCTCAGTGAACTTTCATCTGGGGCTCCTGCAGCTGGGGATGGAGAAACTGTTTAATGGCAATGTCATAACTACTCATATGCTTCCTGCTCTGTTGTATGCCACAGTCGCATCCTATATGATTTTCCACATGGTGGGATGAGCAGAGCAAACAGGGTCTGATAATCTGTGGTCACTTCAGACATGCCATGAATGTCAGAAAAAGACGTGTAAGGGAAGGGATGATGAGCTCTTATGACACAAGAACACCTGTAAAAGCCTTGCTTTGCTCTGAAATGTTGGAGCTTTTTTCGCCCATGCTTTAAAAACTGTCTTAGGGAAAGGTACACCTAGGGCAAGCTGCTGAAAAAAAGAAGCAGAACCCCAAAATTAATAATCTGCTACAGGGCTTAATGTATCTTCTGTTAGTAGTGGTAGAAAGAGTGCCAGGGCTTTGTGAGAGACAGATATGATTAGAAACATGACAGACCCATCAATGACAGCTCATGAGGGCGGGTTAAGTTTGGTGCCACATGATTGTTACCAATAGAAAGACTGAAAACATGTTTATTTTTCCTTTTTTACAATGCCTTCTTTTTTTCTGGTGTCCCTATTCTCTCACGGTTTAATATTCTGTTCACATTGAAAGCAGTAGGCACAGACTCAAATTTCCTTTCTATAGCTGCTTTAAAGAAAGCATTAGAGCTGAAAGAACATGATTTCAACATTCACAATAGATTTTAAAATAGAAACGTGAAAAGCTCACATCCAAAATAGGAGACTCTACAGTCAATTTCCTAGACAAGATAACTCTGATTTTTCAAAGGCTGTATTTTCTGTGTCGGCAGCCTCACCACGGGGTCCAGGACTTCAGAGCACTTGTCTCCAGGCCATGAGAGGGCTGAAGCTCAGTGCCATAAATATGTGGTGCCTCACTGCTGAGTACATCTTTTTGAATAAAAATGCAGTTATTGTTCAGTAAGAGTAAAGCTGAGCACCCAAGTAATACCTTGGTCCTTAATTTAATGCCACCCAGGCAGATTGCAGTAGGGCCCAGGACTGAAGGTATTGGGTTGGTCTATTGACATTACATAGGTATAGGTTTACTGTTATGAACAAGTGTAGAAAACAGATAAATATCCAGATAAATGTTATTTTGCAGCTCAGAATGAAATCTCCTCTGCAACGTGTGTGTCAGTTCTAAAGTTAAAGATTGGTTACCAGGAAACAGAAGCTAATTGTTTTCAAGCTTGTGAAAAATCCCAACACAACACGGTCCACCTAATTAAGATGATGAAGGTAAAACCTCATATGTCTCCACAATCAGAGAGGTTAGACAACAAGTGGGTCTAAAAACAGCTTGTTCCATGACGCATGCCTGTGCCAGATTCTGTTACAGCTTGGAGAAGCAATTATGTAAATATAGATTTGCAAACAATTTCACAAAGTGACAAAAACAGTGTTAATTACCAAAAATGTTAGTGATCTGTCTAGCCAACCACAGAATGATGAAATCATGGTCATGTTAAAAATGAAAGCCTGATGTAACGCCCTGTTGGGTTTTTTTTTTTTTTTTTTTTTTTTTTTTTTTTTTTTTTCAGGAACATCGTCTTTCCTTGTATCTGTGACTTAACTCTCAAGATCATCTGGATTTATTTATTTTTTAAATCTAGGCCCAGGAAAATGACACATATGCACACAGTCAAAATAATGTGTCTATTCCTGTTAACAGCAGGGAATGTCATGAGTAGTGCCTCCATAGACCTAAGAATCAGTTCATTTGTGCCTAAATTCTCATTCTGAACTAAATAAGATTTTTACTTTATTTCTGAAACAACAAAGAAGCAGTCTATTTTCTGTCAATGTGTGAAAAAGAAATGTTGATAGTAACTAATTCATGTTTTTGTCTTGCACAAAGTTTCTTACATCACATAATAAAGTTTTACTTTAATCTCCATTCAATTCTATATCTGGCTGCCTGTAAGCTCAGCAGTTCAGTGTTACAATTTAAAAGGCTTATTTTTCAAGAATGCAATCAGTGTCTTCATTGTACTCATTGGTTACTTAGGCATTATAAGCATAATTGATAAATAGTAAGAGACAGAGTACATCCTACTGGTACTAAATACTAGTATCCAGTTACTCTACTTTCCCCAGATTATGGCTATGGATGTCATACAAGATTGACTAAAAACATTCTTTGGAAGAACTGTTGAAGTTCACATCAAGTTTAGAAAAGGTTCTGGATGCAGTTAACCATAAATAATGGTTATTTTGTAATATTCAGAAACATCTTATTTTCATGGATAAATTACTACTTTCTCTTTCTCTGGTGAAAATTTAAATAGCAGCTTCAAACAAAAGCTGCTTCTATTCCTGCCATAAGGTTATACAACACAGTGTTGACGATACAATTTGAAGAAGTTGACTTACTGCTTAAAATATGGATGCTGCATATGACTTAAATAATATGAATTATATGCTGAAGTCATTACTGAGTTGTTACCCAGGCAAAACATAGTGTTGCTTCAATAAATATTTCAGGATTCAACACTGTATTTCTTATGAGACATTTTATAGAAATAAGATGGATAGTAACTTTAAAATTGCTGTTGAATTAATATCTTACTGTTTAAATATTTAGCCAGAAGCTTACTAAAATAGGATTGTTTCTCCATATATTTGTTAACCAAATAGTAAATTTGCAAAAGACAGATCATATGTTTTATCTTCTCCCTCCTCCATTAAATAAATGTGTAATAAGTATTCATAACTATTCTTCTAAAACTCTGAGCGAATCAGTATAACTGCCTGTGTCATAGCATGAGAGTGAAATTTTGATGACAATCCATATCTGTGAACAAAAATAATCTGATCAATTCTGATCTTTAAGATATGGAAAATAGTCATATCTTTTAACCACAAAAGATTTTCTGGAAAAAAAAAAAAAAAAATTGAAATATCTCACAGAACATTACCAAGGCTTTTATTTCTGTCATACTAAGAAGTGGTTTCACTTCTACAGAAGTGGAAATTCAAGCACAGGGAGATGGTGTGTGTTTGATGATAGGCCATAACATTGAGCTTCTGCATTTCAGTCTCTGTTTAGGGGCTCCAGTTTGAGTGACAAGCTATGTTGAAGATTTCCAAGTGCTTCACAGATAGTCAAATGCAAAGTCCAGAAAAACTCCAATAATTTTGACATTTCTATGTCTTGTCATCCATAACTAATAAACCAACTAGTAGAGGATAGAATTCAGCCAATTAGACATGTTATAGCATGTTGTTGCTCCTTGTTAGATTCTAGGATGCACATCCAAAATGTACATTAACTCCCACCTGTGTTTAAAGGCCGTAACATGTGTACGCATGCCAAAGATAGAGCTTTCAACTGAACGTGTGACAATACTTTTAGAGGATCGGGCTCTTACCTCATATCTACATATGTGTTACCTAGAGAGACCAGGTTAATGGGATTCCCAACTTCCAATTATAAAGATAACCATAGGAAAACATCTCTATACTTTGAGACTAGTAATGGAAGAAAGCAACCTTTAATCCTCACTGTTTAATGTACTAAAGTGTGGTGGGTCTGGTCCAAAACAGTAATTCAGCAGCAAGACTCCCACTGATTTCAATGGGATTTGAATTGGGAAATGGTCTCTAAAATGTTCTGTGCCTCCTGCTCAAATATAAGAAGCACAAAATGAAGGGAGAGAGTTTTTAATCCTCTATTGCCTAGTGTTTGTGATGACTCAGATACAGCAGACTGCTAGGAAATTGTACTTATACCACAAGGACAACACTTATTGCAACTCCTTAGTCATCAGAGAGAGAGAGAGGCTAAATTCAGTTGTAAAGTTTGGTACAGGATCAAGTCTGTAGCTTTTGGATTATTAATTTACTTATTTAATTTATTGGGTTTTTTAAGATCAGTCTTATCTAGGAGTGAAAATTAAGGTGCTGCTAAAATGTATTTAATCCAGAATTTGTGGACTAACAGGTTACTTCAGTAACACCCATCATTTCCAAAAGCTGATAAAGTGAATCATACGAATGAATCTGGTATCACACTTTTACCAAATATCACCACGTCAAATAATTAGCATGCATCAGTGATAAGAAGCTGCCTCTTACAATTGCTTAACACAGGAACTATCCTCCTTTTTAATCTTGATTTTCAATCTGTTTGAGTCCTGTTACTCAAAAAGAGAAGCTGCTACATTTTATCCATCTTCAGCACTTGTACCACTGCCCATCACTTTGGTATCCACAGTCACATCTCCCCAAATGGATGCACTACAAATCTTTGCACATTTGAAACCCTTAATTTAGTGGAGTGAGCTCAGATTTTGGGCTGTGTGCAGCCTCAAGGATTTCTTAAAAAAAAATAATAAAATCCAGATTTTAATATCTATTTGATATTCACAAAGAGCAGTTTGGCTGTGTCATGCTGTGCTAATAGGCTGAAGGATTTCTTGGTTGGTTTGACATTCTGCTGCCCCTAGGTAGCAAAATGCTGCGGTCTCCAAGGACAACCCTCAAAACTCGAAAGAGCTGGGTACCGACTCCCAGCGGGGCTTCCTTTATGTGAACTCAGCCAACCAACAACTTCATGACTCCAGCAGATGTTTTTGGCCTTCAGACCAATAGATGAATTTATCCATCTTTCCTCATCCCCTCAGTCATCTCTCTGGCTGAAGCCAGCATGGTTAAACCTGGATCCCTGCCGAGGACAATCAGAAACGAAGCACTGGCCCAGTGAGGTTTTCCAGCATGTACCAAGCAGATTATATTCGGGGGCAAAGGGTCCATGCTATATAAATGCTGTAGGGCCTGTACCAGTGTTCTTGGCTCCCTGTTGTGCTCTCTCTGATTGCAGGTTTTAAATATGTCATGTATTTCCAGATGCATTATTTATGTTTGCTTGTGTTGTTGTGCAATTTGTGGCAGAGTGAGGGGTCTACTGGAAAGCTGCCCTTGGTTTAGTGGCCAGCCCTGTAGCAAAATATTAGTAATACAGAAATCTGCTGCCCTAAGTGAAATTTGATTTAAACGTAGATGACAGAAAGCATTCAAATAATTTTTTTTTAAGTTGGTGACATTCAAAAGTGATTAAAACTGTAGTCATTTTAATTTCTTCTCCTTTCTTGTCTTGTCTCATCTTTTCTTTCTCCCTTTTCTTTTTTCCCTTCCCCTTCCCCTTCATTACGGTTCATGATAGGAGTAAGGATACAATTTCTAGCTTGATCTAGCAATGCCCGAGCACTATCAGATGGGTGGAAGCTGGTGGTGGCTGGTCACCCCTGTGGCAGTGGTTAAAATTACTTTTTTTTTTTTCAGCCAGTGTGGGTAGCAGGCTGCGTCTGCTTCTGAGTCTAGACTTGGATACCATGAGCTATGCACACATCAGCTGGAGTTTAGGCAGTACTCCTGCCATAAAACCGTCCCTTCACCCCTTCCAGAAACAGAAGATAGCACAGCTAAAATATGGTGCCAACTTTTGACACTGGTGTTTCACACTCAGTCATCCCAGCGCTTATGGTTTCCAACACTGTTTAGCTCTATTTGCTTTCTGGTTTGATGTACTTTGTTAAAAAAACAGATTCTTCCTTCATATACATATTGTCTTGCAATCAATGGAAGCATTTAACCACGACTGTCCTGGCTTTAAAGAAATGTAGCTTCCAGAAATGCATCTTTCATAATGTATTCTAAAATAGAGCTTTTTCTTTCCCATCCCAAATAGTTTTAGAGTAAATGCTTATTTGTACAAATGTGTATAAATTCCAGGAGTCTGGAAGCAAATGTGTACTTGAGGCCAGATAATATGTGGTAGACAATAGCTAGCCTTGGTTTTAATATTTGCCTGGTTATTTTCAAGCATGATTTCATCTTGATACAGTTTAATTTTTGGTGTTCCATAAAATGCTTTGTCTTTCCCCCTTGTCTATTGTCACTATAAAAAAATTAAGAAGCGAAAACAATCTGTGAAGTTACAGAAGTGATAAGTTGATCACTGCATGATTATGACAATCTTTTTTTTTTTTACCATTGACAATTAATTTGTGTAAACTACCAACTTTGTGATCATCCTGCTGTGAATGTTATGTACTGTATATTGAAATTTACCGTACTCCTCTATGTGACCACAAAAGGAATCCCCAAGGCCATATTTAATTTCACAGTCAAATGCACTACTTGTCTAGAAGCCTTGAAACCAGTGTGTATCCTATAGTTTGAATCTCCTCTGGGGACAGTACTGTGCAGTTAATTTAGCTATTTTGCTTTGTACACAAATCCCAGCAGGAATATGGGGTGAGGGGGGGGTGGGGGGTGCGGGAAGGAATTGGGGAAAAATATATGTGCAAGTTAAAAAAAGAGAAAAAGAAGAAGATAGAGCAGAACCCGTAATGTTTTTTGAACGAGATGTAATCAGTTGCCATAATACTGTACTGTTTGTTTGACTTTTTTTTTCAGTGTGGTTACTGTTACTTCATCCCTGAAAGGTTTCCAAGACAAACGAGGGATTGTCCACAAGATAATCACCGCTGTGTCTGACTCTTCTGTGTGTAGTATGGTGTGTCACTAAGATGGAAATGTTATCTATATGCAGCCTGTGAACAAAAATCAAGAATACTAACTGGTAAGTATAACTTCAGCATACGTTGTTCTGGATGCTTTCTCCAAGAAAACTTTGTTGCTTCTAGGTAAAAATAGTTCTGTCTTTTCCAGTATCAAAATTTCAGTGTCTGCTCTGTTTGCATGTAATGGCATCTTCAGTACCTTCAATGACAATTTAGGACAAAGGCAATTAACGATTCCTGAACTGAGTTTCCTGCATGTCAGGCACCAAGTCCACTTGTGACCCTAAGCTGGTGTCAGGTCAACCCAAGGGACACGAATGACTATACCAGCCCGTGCTCCTACGCTCTCAGAGGTGGCCAGCTATAGCTGCGGTCCCTGCTGTGAGCTCGACTGTCCCCACAGATAATCTAATTCTTGCCCTGCCTGCAACATGGACATGGATGAATTCCCCAACCCACAAAACAAAAGGCAGAGTTCGCCAATGTGGTGTTCTCATTCCGACATACAACCACCTTCTCGTCACACATAAATCCATGTTATGGAAGTGGATGTTATGAAACTGCCATCTTTGAGGTGGGGCCAGTCCCTGGCTCAGGGGTGCCATCTGTCAGGGGCTTCACTCCCTAAGAAATATTGAGCATCTCACACAAGCTATGAAGGACACCAGGGCCAGCTTTCAGGTGGGCATGCTTAGTCCTCAGCCCAGCACCAGAGATGTACACAAGTAAGAAGCTTTTTGATGGCTTTTTTGTATATTTACGGTTGGATCTATGCTACCCAGTTTAGAAGGCACCTCAATTTGACATGCTCTATGAAGTATTCATTCCTAATAGTATAAAAAATTTCCTTTAATCACCAGGGAGAGGAAAATGCCTCTGGATACATTCAGAAGATTGAGCTATCACCCAACACGGTTTCAAAAGTCAGGCTGGGTCCTAGCCTGTATCAGTATATAAGAATTAGTTCAGGGGATTTTGTTTTTTTTAACTGTAGTTCTCATTAACTAAATAAAACTGAATCATGATAGTCAGTTTGTACTGAAAAGTCCTTCCCTTCACATCAACAGAGTTTACTTGATGGTCAAATATTTATGCTTCCAGAATTGGGTCCGTTAGAAATGTTGAGGGTTTTGTTATCATTTTGCCATGATTTATTTATGTTTCAGCATCATGGAGGAGCTTGCTTTTATAATCATAATGGAAATCAGTGTGATGAGAGATGAGTTACTGATGGGTCTGCAAGTAAAATCTACAGATTTTCAATTTTAGAATAATTATTTTTCAACAGCTGCAATGTTGGTATTAGAAAAACAGTAATTTTTAAATATTTTTAATACTTATTGGATGGACAGTAAGTGAAGTCCAGCAAATAACAAGATAACATTTATGTCCAGTGCCAGGTCTTTATACTTTACTAGCTTGAGTAGGTTTTCACTTCACAGATGTTCTTATCACAGCAAATTTCTGCTTGTTGTGCATCAGTTGGCAAGGTCTGAAAGAGTGATGACTGTTGGCCACTAATGTAAAATCTGACATGACTTTGTTGTAATCAATTCATAGGTAATCAAACAGCTGTAATCGATCCATATGAGTGATGAAATCCAGTCTTCTGGTGTCAGAACACCATGCAAAAAAGTTTTCTGTGCCACTTCATTTTATTAGATTTTGTACGGACCAATGAAGAAGGTGATATGTTTGATGTATTTTATGTATGTCAGCACTTTTTGGCTAAAGTTGCAGCATTAAATACTCTGGTAGAGAAAATCTGCTTCTATATTTTGAAAATGTCCTTGCAGATTGGTAAGTCTGTGCAAAATTTGAGTGATGATGATTAACAAAATTGATGAAAAAAATAGCAAAAAGGAATTATGCAAATTAGCAAAAATGCTTATAAAAATGTTGCGTAGGTGCAGTTTGGAAAGAAAGCCTTGACTTTGTTATTTCTTTTCAGTCTCATGACTTAAAATACAAGCCATTGCTCCTACGTTGATGGGAAAAGTCAAAACATATGCTTTTCAGCTAACAAAAAAATAACATGCAAAGCATAATGTTATTGCAAGTGTAAAACTAAATGGAACTTTTCCATAAGCCATATTCAGAGCCATGTCGATGGCCACAAGGCCAGCTTCAGCTTGCTTTTGGGGGTGTTGGAGCCCACATGGGCCATAAACCAAACACAGTGGAAATACAATACAACGTTTTCCCCTCCCAATGCTTTTCACGAAACCACCAGAATTCATGCATCAGGATCACAATATATCAGTCTAGCTCAGAAATTCAGACTTGGGAAAACAGCTGGTAAAACTGCTTCATGCATCATGCTTTACAAAACTTAACTACTTTACATTTGAAGAGGCATAATTATCTGTGCTAAATATCAGTGGTTAAAAGCCGCATTGAAAAAGAAGTGACGTTTTGATGGGTTGTTAGGGCAGGGAGAAGATGAATAGTTTTTGGTATTTTGACAAGCAATAATTGTGTAATTAAATACCTCAAGTTGCATTCTTTAGAGTGACTATGTGAAAATGGCATTTCTTACCCAGCCTAGCTATTCTTGATGCGAATTTAGGCATTTATTAATTAAAAGAAATGTTTAACAGTTTTAACAGGTAGAAATTCTACTAAAGCATCACCAAATGGGGAGAGAGAGCTGGAGGCTCTTGGATTCAGCGCTCATCAATAGCACTGTTAAATAAGCAATGACTGACAGTGTCTCAGCCCTTTATCTGCAGGAATAATATTTACGTCCTCACATGAAATCCTGTGGAATAGGACGGGAAGCAATGGCAAGGAGCTTTTGGCTTGTAACACCACCACTGATGGTGTTAATCAGCAAGCCAGGCAAAACATGGCTTGGCTTTCAACTCCCCAGATGTGTTGACAGAGCTGACAGTTAAGAGTACTCTCTTTTTTTAAATTGTGAAATGAATGTGTTTTACCTGGAATCATTGAGTCACAACAAATATGGAAAAACCACTCCCATGCCATTTCCCAGAGTAGAGCGGTCATTTAATAATAGCATGTTTATACAATATTTGTTTCCAGTGTCCATGTTAGGGCCTCAACTGCTTTGCAAACATTAATAAAACTATTCGTAATCCTTTCTAGCTAAGCAATTTATTCCCACTTTGTTGACCAGAGCCATGAAGAGACTATTAATATTTTTTAGCTGTTACATGAAGTACTTCTAAGCTGTGGCTTTCGATGTTCTTTGAAAAAACCCTCCACATTATCATTAAGCCCATTTTACAGATGGAGAAATAAGGCTTTAAAGAGCACCAGAACTAAATAATGGCCATATAACCAATCTGTTGCCATAGTAAATACTTCTCCACTTCACATGTCCTGGTACCTGGTACACATTAGCATGCTCATTGTGTATATTTTTCTCCCCAGTCATAGGGAATTTGTGGGGCAATAGGAGGAAATGGACATGTCCTGTGATCATGTCAGCGTTCTCTTTTAGGTTGCCTTTAAGAGCTTGTTCAGTAAGCACATCCCAAACTGGAGAGTCCTGTGTATGTCCACATGGTGGGCAGTTACACACATTCACATTGCAGTGGAAGCCCACAGGAATTGCATGTTGATGCTATAGGCCCTGTGGTACTGACAAAGCCCTGTAGCAATTTCTTCAGGGCTAATTTTTTTGATATATATATGTGAGAGACTAGAAACCAGGGCTGAGAGAAAATAAGAAAAACAGCCTGAGAAAGCAAAAGTTGAGGCTGATCAAAGGAATGCCTCCAATACTCGTAAGACAAAACTATGAGTCACAGGGTGGATGGTGTGGAGGCCGAAGCTGATAAGGCTGCCCAAATAACACAAGATGCATCTGGAGGAGGGAGCCCTGTGGAGACAGGACGGCCCTGCTCTGGGGCACCGGGGCAGATTTCAAGGGCCATCTGTCCGGTGAATGACCTTTGCTTCGTTATCCACGAAATGCATATTAAAGTTAACACCCCTCAATATGCTAATGAAGGCTAACATGGTCATGCTAATTACATCATCCCATGAAACACCTTACCCCTCTCCATACATGGGATATGTGGGTATGTGGGTCGACCTAGGGGATGGACCCAAGAAAAGTGGGTATAAATCAAAGGGGGCAAAGAAAGGGTGGGATGGGCCTGGAGAGTACAGTGATGTGAAGAAGACGGATGCCAGCAAAAAAGACGGCTGCCTCCTGGAACCCTCGCTGGTGGGATCAACACAGAAACTCAGACTGGTGATCTGTATTTCCCCATTCCCTCTCTCTCCCTCTTTTCTCTTTCCCATTAAGAAATGCAAGGCATATTGTATTGCTTGCCACAACTTGCTATACACTTAGCCAATTATCATGTGTTCAATTAGTACATTGTGGGTAGTTAATAAATGTTTGGACTTTGAGACTTGTTGTCCATTCTGTTGGGGATTTGTCAGTCTGAGTCACTTGTGTCCCTCATCTGAGTGGGATGTGGCTATATATATAAATCATATAAATTTAAATATATACATATAACTCAACCATGCAGCCATATGTATCTTACCTTTCTCCAGAGATTTTGGGAGCAGGATTGCTTGGTGGACATGGAGACCTCCCTCCATCTTCCTATTTTCTGGCTAAAGACTGTGTGTCTTCTCCTTGGAGATGTCCCATAGACCTAGTTTGGGATCTGTAGCATTCACCACAAGCCTAAGCACAGGCCTAAAAATGGCCAAGGACAGGTGTGAGGACACTGCTCTTGTACTTAGGGACTGTAAGTGGGGGATTTTGGTAACTGAAGCTTTTACCTCAGGCATTGAGTCAGAGGAAAAGTCTCTTGTCATCAAGTGACACACACTATTCCTGGCAAGAGGCAAGAAATGTCGTTGTCTTGGACAATACCATTGCTATTCCAGGTTGTGGACAATGAGCAGATTTTTGAGCCAATGGCCTTGACAGCTTGTGATGGTCTAGATATCACCTGAAGCACCAGAGATGGCTGTCACCCCATTGAATTGCTTTCAGCCCATGTCTTGCTGCTATGGAAATGTGGGCTGTATGGAAGCTTCTTGTCTTCCAGTGATTTAGGAATGAAGCTGTCCCTTGAGACACTGGAGAGGAGTGGCCAGGGGCTGCAAGGTGCTGGGTGGCACTCTGCTTCTTGCCAGTCCTAACCCAGGGCTCATCCAGGAAGCTTCAGGCCGTGGCTGCAGTGGGCTGGGGGAGCTCTTAAACTTCCTTCCATTGTATTACAGCTGGGTTACTCTCATGGTGGCCCTTAATATACTGCAAAGCCAAAAAAATGTGGTAGATAAGAAATTTTCCTTGATGCCTTTGCTAAAGATGGCACTGCTAATGATGCCAAACCGAAGCCATTTAGGGCAGCTTAAGTTCCCAGTTGTTCTGGGTCTTTTTCAGTTTAAAGGGCATTTCTGTGATACGTTACCGAATTATCCAGCTTCTCTTTAATTATGATATGCTGAAGTGGGTTCTGACCAATACTCTTTCTTGCCATACTTTTATTTACATTGCTGTGGACATACTTGCATTGTCGATGCCTCTTGGAGAAAAGAAACTGCAATATGTGTGTATGGTTGTTTTTCTTGATACTCTGTAATGTACTTTGACTTCTCTAACAGCACTGATGTATAGGTATGCTTTGATCCTCTTATGATGATAATTCTCCTTAAGTGTTTCTCTAAATTCATTAGACAACAGGAGTCTGCAAAGCAGCTAGGTTATTTTTTCTTCTCTTTTTAAGCTTATGTTTAACTGAAAGTATTTTCATAAAAGGAGGCTGTATTAGCACCTGTCCCTGTACTGGAGAATCATGTTAAGCAGTCTTGAGAGTGAAGTGTCTTGGGTTCCTGGTTTCACCTTGGAATGTTTTAAAGGATGCTGTCTCATAGCTGTTGCCTAAACAGAGTTCAAAGAACAACTCTTCAATTAATACTTGTCAGAAAGAGCGGTTAGGTTTGGGTCCAGGATTTCTTCACAGAATCACCCTTCCACCATGACTCCATGAGTCATCAAACTTTAAAAATGATTACTAGATGTTGAGCTCGCTGTCTGTGAAAGTGCTCTCAGAATTGTGCAGGGAAATGTAGAGGCCTCAGACTGTGAAGTTCAGATGATACTGTTAAATCTCCATCAAAAAAGAATGTAGGGAAAAAGGTTCAAATCTGAATATGTATCAAAGCTATACAGGTCAGCTTTTAAAATATTGCACTTCAATTTAGCTTTATTAATTGTTGTTTTAGGCTCATACACCCAAAGATCACAGACATAAACGGAGGCATCGTAATGGAGGTGACAAGTAATCTTCCAGCAAGCTCTTCATGGATACCTTTAATTTCTGCCCTTTGAAGTATTTTAAAGAATAATTGCACTTGCTAAAAACCCCACAAGATGGCAGTGCTCAGTTCATTAACAAAACAAAGCAGAACAACTATTTTGCTGTACAGTGAAAATGAAATAGAGAAAAAAATATTATCACACACAACTGCAGTGGGTTCTTAACCCTTTCTGCCCATCCCACACTAAGACAGTTTCCCCCTAAAGCGTACAAGAATGTGTCAGTAAAACCCACAGTGAACACCCACAGCCTTGAAGAACAGCCAAATTCTGCTTTGTTACCCAGAGATACAGAAGTGTTTTGCTTAGCCAGCTAATCTTCAGAACAGCGAGAAAAAGTGAGAATGACACCTGAATTTGTCCCATTTTGTAATTTATGCATGTATCTCTTGTCTATGCTTGAGGCTTAGAGCTTCCAAGATTACACATACCCAAACTGCATTTTTTTTGTCTTTCCAAACACAATGTAAGACAACAAATAGGTGAGTTTAGCCTCCTCTATGCTTCTCTTTCCCCTTGTTTAGTAAATGTAAGGATTTCCTGCATCATCACAGCGCAGCATTGTATTATGTTTTTTTTATAGAGACTTTTTTTCTTAATGAATTTTCCTTCTGAGTGCACAACATCTCTGTTAGAACGTCTTCATTAATTAGCTTGGGAGCTGTTCGAAACATGCCAAGTTAAATATCTAAAAATAGATAGTATGAATTCTCCTTGCTTAGAGCATAATTTCATAGATGCAGCTAACTGCTGAGAAAACAAAACCCAATCAAGTCACCTAGGCACCCGGGTCCCAGTATCTGAAGATCAGTGCTTGGCTTCAAATCCATTTTTCTGCTTAGGTTATATGCCGTATGCTGTAGCAGGTAAAGGAGCAGGGAAGCCACCAACCTTTCTGCTTATCTTTGTGCTGAAAGGACACAGGTTTAGCCCTGCCTGGCTGAAACTACACATTACTATAAAACTGTATCTTTTACCATACCCCATCCCCTGCTTATGGTGCACCCAAGACTCAGTAGGATGGGCCAGTCCCTTACTTGTATTCGGGCAGTTGGTACATCTGATGCCTTTGTCAGGGTCATTGTGAAGCCATCAAGGCACCACAGCACTCTCTCCTGAAGAGAAGGGGACCATGGTTGGGGGGAGGAGGGGGAAACAATGTATAATGGTTACAGGTGCTCAGAGATTTCTGGTGTAGGGAAAAAAAGGTGGCTAAAACATATGACAAGGTCCCAAAAGGGACCCGAGTCCCCTGAGTGACCAAGCCCAAGTGTGTGTGGACATCCTTAACCTCTAGAAGGGCAGAGGACAAGGTATTCCTTGGTCCCCAGGATACTTCCAGAGACATGAAACTTCTAGCCACCTAATGACAACCTCTCTTAACTGGAAACACAGTTCTGGGAAGTGAGAAATGCCCTTCTCCAGTATCATCCCTCCCCTCACAGCAGTCCCCACCCGGCAATGGGCTGCAGCCAGCAGGGCATTTTAGAAGTGCTCTTCACACAGTAATGAGCTACTGTCCCCAGAGTCATCAGCTTTTTCCAGCCTTTTCCTCCTGGCAGCAAGCCACCACTTTCAATCTTCAGGGGGACATGGTAAGCCAGACCTCCTCACAGGCAAAGCCTTCTGCCCTCAGCCGCAGCCCTGAAGGGTGAAAATACCCCTTCTGACTGTGGCAGCCTCTGCTCAGTGCCAAAGCAGAGCTGGGGCACATGTTGAGCCAGCATCCTGGTGGACAGTCTCTCCAAATGGCTTAACTTCTGTGCTACCTGGCTTTGCAGCAAATCCCAGCTTCCCACAGGTGCAGAAGGAGGCCTCAAATGTGCTGTTCCTCTCTACTGCACAACAGTTTGGAACCAGGAGTAGACAGACACCCATCTGATACCCTGGGAGCTGGATCGAGACCCGAAACCTTACATCGTTGCGTGATTAAAATAATGCTTTTTTATGCAGAGGCAGAAGAGATAGTGCATCTGTAATAACAGGAAAATATTTGTTTGTCCTTTTTATTTTTGCTGTGCTAACGAAAATGGTTAAGAAAAAATACCTTCTATAATAAAAATAGATTGTTTGAAAACCTACCAGTCCTTTAACATGTTCTTAAGTTCTGTTAAATACATTTTCCCTATAAATACAGATATTTCTTGTGCTATTTATCTGCATTCAGAAGTATCATGTTATTTCACTTTATAGAAAAAAAAAAAAAAAGAATTGAGTCACCCGGCATACCTATAGAATATTGGCAAAGTAGTAACATATTCAAGAAATGAAAAGACAACTGTTCCAAAATCAGCACCTGCTGCTTTGAGTTTGGTATTACTGTTTTTGCTGGTACTTCCATTTCTTATGGTTTGTAGAAGCAGATGTTGCCATTTGGGAACGTCTTTAGTTAACAAGACGTCTCGTAATCAATCAGAACATCTTTCCAACAGTTTTATTCCTAATGGTAATGTATGCACTTGCACAGAAAATTCACTATGCACAGGATCTGAGCCAAATGAGTGTAACATAGTTCCCCAACCCTTCAAGCAATAATAGCAAATGACACAGTTAATGCAGTTCCTCATTAAGAGAATTCAAGGACTGATAAACACTTCACTCCTTCACATCTGAGACCAAGGCAATCACATTCCCACAGGACATCAGAATATTTTCCTTTACCCTTGTCAAAACTGCAGTCAGAAGGTAATATGGCTGTCTCCCCCAGGCTACTCGGCTACGTTGGCAATGTTTTTACAAGAGAAGCCATAATACAGTGACTCAGTCTGCAGTACTTGTCTGTTCATATTGTGGGATTATGCTGCTTGTTTTCGCGTAGACAAAGTGAGCCGGTGTACTCACTGTTTACAAACAACACATCAAATCAGTGTTGGTACAAATGGAAGCTGAATTTGATGGAGCTCACAATGTAAATCACTGCTGTGGGATTTTATTCTGCTTGCTATTCACTGCTTGAATGGGCTGCAGACAAAGGTGCTGAGCTCGTCTGGAAAATCCATGACCACACGGAGGAAATGAAACCCAGAGAGTTATTTGTGGTTCTTACCACTGTAGCTAAGCGTGGCATGAAATTAATTGCTTAAAAATTGTGCCTTGCTCCAACAGTCTCTGTTCAGGCATGACATTCATCAGATTAGATTCATAGCCAGATAATGTACTTGGAGATGGTGATGCAGGTGTGTGCCTTGCCTTCTTCCATAGCCACAGCTCTTACACTGTGGTTTTGTAATAGCTGAAGATCACGTAAGCTGAAGATGATGTGATCCAATTCTCCTTCCCTTGCCCTTGAATGGCCATTTCGATCCATTTCCAGTGCTGGTACTACTGAGTGTGAACATGTGGCAAGTCAGTTCAGGAAACTGATATAGTTAAAAACTGACCTGTTGAAAAAAGCTACCAAATTTATTTGTCTCAGCCAGATATGTTTCATTAACCACACACCCTGTGATCACAGAGATCACAGCCTGGGACACAGCTGGTGGGAAGTCAGTCACAGAATGTAACCCCCCAAATGAGATGAAGAGACGTGAGTGTCCATGAATACATTCAATGAGGACATTGGGATATGCTGATACATCCCTGTTGTGATTCCAACTATTTCCAGTGTAGGAGGATGGGCTTGATTTTAAATGTAGGCAGAGAAGACAAATGTCATGGGCAGTTTTCTCCCTACTTTTGTCTCTGATAGAGTCCTGGAAAGGCAGACATGCTGTTGAGGCATGTTGTGTGACAGCTTCTGCTGGTGCTGAACCCCTACAAGTTGTTACTTTATGCCTTGTTTCTCCTAAGCAGTAGTGCAAACCACAAACATGGCTACGCAAGACTTTTCCCACCTCTGCTCCTTTTGTACCAGTCATCCCTGGAGTGTCATGACACTGGCCGGGTGCTAGTTTTAACCATACTATCAGCTCCCAACTCCCAAGCCTCATTTTCCCCTGCTCTGCTGAAAGGCTTAAACTGAAGTTGAAGTAAATCTATGGTCATCCTAAAAAGGAGCATAAGAAGAAGAAGATAAAAATAATCTTAATGAATGCAAGGACATGTGAGACACTAGTAAGTTGTTTGTCTAGTCATGTGCTAACTTTTTATATCAAAGGAGTTTCTTTTTACTGAACCTACCCTTTTCAAATTCCTGTTCTCTGTATGGTTGCAGGAAACCTCCACTTTCTCCATTGATCCTAACTTTTCACAGCCACTCTTCTTTTTTAATGCCATTTTATTCAAGACAACACTTGTCATCCTAAGCCTAAAGTTAACATCAAATGCTCTAAAATAGTTTGCTACCTTTGGCCATGCTTTAGCAGAAATTAATGTGGCCTAATTGTAGGACAAGGAATAACTCTTCACTGAGAGGGTGGTTAGGCTGGAACAGCCTCTCCAGGGAAGTGGTCAGGGCACCAAGACTGTCAGAGCTCAAGGACGGTCTGGATAATGCTCTTAGTCACATGGTTTAGTGTTAGGTAGTCCTGCAAGGAGCAGGGAGTTGGACTTGCTGATCCTTATGAGTGCCTTCCAACTAGAGATATTCTATGAACTCTGCTTCATGCTATTATGGACAAAGTTGGAAAGCAGAAGGAAACAGACAATCAAATCCAGCTTTAAATAACTAAGGGATGGCCAGATATTATGCTGATGGGAGCAAATTGTCCCCATGGCCAGAGGTAGACTGAGAAAAAGCACTCTGCCAGCCTGTATTGACAGGACTGCTGGGATGGATCAACATTTTTTTTTTTTTTGAAAGGATACATTCCTCTACCCTGTCATTTTGTTACCTGACAACTTTGCAACCTCAGCCCTGGATAGAAAAAGTCAGACGTTGTTCTTTTCTATCATTTTATGCATTCCCATGAAGACTGAAGATTACATGCCTGGGACTTGGCAATAACAGCATCCAGCAAGAAAAGAAGCAATAAACTTATGTGTGTCAATAAAGTCAGCAAGTAAGACTTGGAACACACACATGGAGCAAAACTGCTGAGTAAGGGAGAGTGACTTTTCCAATTATAACAACACATTAACATGTAGGTCAGAGGTTGAAATATTAAAAAGCAGTTAAAAGGTCTCTTGAGAAGCACCAGTAATGCACAGAAGCTCTGCATACTTGCAGACAATGTAAAAAGCCACAACATTATCCCTTAAAACCAAACACTTATGTGCAGAGCTCAATTAGTAAAAGCCGTTCAGGAACTGAAATGTTAGTTCTGCTGGGAGATGCCCTGCCTGGGAGCAGAAGTAACAACACTGTGATACCCTCCAGGAGCCAAAAATGCACTGCAAGGGAAGGAGCCTGCTAAAGGCTGAAGTAAAAGCTATCAGAAAGCCATCGGCTGGAGAAAAAATTAATAATGATGGTGCCTTTTAACACAGATGAACGACCCTTCTCATGACTGGACTAGGGATTTTTATTGCCACAACTGCTTAAAGTATCAATGCTTTGGTCTTGATAATCTTAAATCCAATTTCAAGCATGTCACACACCTCCAATTAGAGATAGATTATTTAACAGAAAGCTCTACTCCCTTTTAGTTATTATAACCTGAGTATCTCTTACGGTTTTTACACAATTCATTACTATCTTCCAACCTACAGACAGTTGGACTGAGTGTTACTGGGAAACACAGTATGTGTCCTTCACAACCTCTATCTGAAGGGTTCTTATCAAATATATTTTCCAACATGAATGGTTTGGTGTAAGGGGGTGCAGGAGCTGTCAGAAGTACCCCAGGTTCCATGCATGACCTGCCTGAGCTCAGATGTCCCACCTATCTCACAGCCCTATGCTATGGATGAGCCCATAGCCAGCTTCTCTGCCATATTTTGGTTTATGATTTTCACATCTTCTCTAGGGCACATATGCAGATGGACTAAGGTCAGTACGTAGGTCCATGATAGTTTCTAGCTTATCTGATCTGCTGTACACATAGAGGGAGAGTTCAAATTTTCTGTGTTGTGCTCTGAAGTTGTTTGAACAGGAGTTTAATTTCATTCTGTTTGAACATACTCTGAACTTGAGATCACTATATGTGCATCCATGCTTGGCCTGAAGATAGGTATACATGTGAAGTGATAGTCTTACTACCTATTCTCTGGTTTAGGGAAGAAACTAAGTCACTGGTAAACCATATTTGCTTACTTAGTATTACACTATAACTGCATCTAAACCACTGGAGAAGAGGCCTTAGTTTGTCTGTAAAGTCCATGGCCTTTGAGGTTTTGTTACAATGATTTCATGCCCTGAATTGAAATAAATTGGAAAATAAGAGTCTGTTCTTAAAGCCCACCCAAAAGATTGGTGGTCTTCCCAGCACACAGATCAGGAAATATGAAAGGAATGCAGAACCTACATCTGACCAAAACAGTATGTAACCAGAGTTTCTGCATGCGCCATGCCAAAAAAACAAATGCTGAGCCTAGCAATTTTTACAGTCAATATGCTCCATCATCTACATGATAACGTGATAGATGCAGTTAGATCAAAGTTTTCCTTTCAGTCCCAAAGCAGAGGATGTTCTACAGTGAAATCATGACAGTTGTTCCTGCTAAGCAAAGTATCGCCTGGCTCTGTCTGAGATAAAGCTCTGTCTCTTGGAAGGAAAATCTCATTCATTCTGTGGCTATGTCATCCTTGCTCTGGGTGGAAGCTGTTTTGATGGGTAACAGCTGTTATTTTCATTGAAATCTGAAAGACCTGTCTACATGTTTTGATGGTTTTTTTCTTCCTTGGTATAGGATGTGAGGGAGGGAAAAATAACTAAACTGACCTTTCAGTTGACTGAGATGCAGTGTAAAAAGACTCAAAGAAATGAATATCCTTACAATTATGCATACTAAGGCATTCTTACTCAGTTTTTCTCATGTAAAGAAAACCAAGAAAAACAGAGCTATTATGACTTTACCCACCTACAGACAAAGCCTGAGAAGATCCTATTTCTCAGACCTTTGTCAAATTTTCAGTCTATTTAGTGGGAATTCTTTTTCCTCCCTTAAAAGATAAATATGTTAAGTAGTCTCAAAGGACAAGAGCTTTTCATCTGAGAAAATAAATGTCACCATTCTCTCTTGTTCTCCAATCGTGTCTTCCTTCCCCTGCTCCATCTTTTATTCCTAACACTCTGGCCACAGGAAAACATATTCTCCTTTGCCATTAACCTCTCTTCTACTGGGATCTTATAACATTTGGGGACAGTATATAGTGAGACAAGAATTGCACTTTAGGAAAATTAGTACAACTGTAACATATCTTTCTGTTTGATTTTAAGTAATATGTAGTAGAAAACATAAAAAGAATGGGAGACTTGCAGCCATTTAAATAAAGAAGACACTGATAATGAAAAAATATTTAAATGCATCATTGAAACGTCCTGAATCCACCAACAAATTCAAAAGGAAAGGAAAGGAAAGGAAAGGAAAGGAAAGGAAAGGAAAGGAAAGGAAAGGAAAGGAAAGGAAAGGAAAGGAAAGGAAAGGAAAGGAAAATGATGTTGAAAATTATGAAAATTCATATTACAAAACCAAATTTCTGCTCATGGAAATGGTACAGGAGGTAGGTAGTCTCTTCAGCCCCTGATACAGGAGCTGGTGATGGCTTTAAGACTTGACTTTCAGTACCAGAAAGGATCTTACAATCCTTTACACATGAGAATTCTCATCTATTGGTTCACTATTATTTTATGACCCATAGCATGTTTGGATCATGGGTCTTTGCTGGCGTTTTAGGACATGACATCAGCATATGCTGTTGTGTTGTCTGCCGGTAATCCAAATTCCCACCTATGGGGAAAAAGTAAGCTGGTAGGGGCTAATATTGACTGATGGTCATCCTGTTTCAAGTGTGCAGCCCCAGCCGTTTACAATTCATACTTTGTGGCTCTTGTGCATATGGTGATGTTGTTGGGTGGCAGATAAAGTCAGAGGCATTGGCCAGTTTGCTTGGTCTGTGCACCATATGAATGGCTCCTCCAGCTCATCTGCAAGCTGACAAGCTTGCCATCTGCACAAGTAGATACTGAAGCAACAGCATAAAAGTGTGAAAGTTTCTACTGTAACCAGCTGTGTTGCAAAACGGTGGCAGCAGGTTGTCCTTGGCTGCTCTGCTGCTCTAGCCACACAAGCACGATGGCAGGAACTGCTAATGTTCCTGACCTTATGCAGAGCAAAATCTTCATGAAGTTGATAGCCACGGGAGGTTCAGCACAAACCTTGGAGCGGTAGAACAGGAACTCTGGGAGTTCATAGCCAGGAGATACTCGGGGATCTCCCATCTCACAAGGGAATGGGCTGGGTACACAGCTGAGTCCCAGAAGACCCCACTACTTTGGGACTAAAAAAATGTGTGGAGGCATATTTCTTCCCACTTCTATGGGGTGACACAACATACTTGGAGGGAGCTGGTCTTGAATCGCTTGAGACTTTAGAGAGACAGTTTGACCAGTTCTGCGCAACTCTCTACATTCTGATGCCGTCCCCAAAACATTTAGATCCCCAAATAAGGACTGACAGAAAATTAACAATAAAAAAGTACCTTAACAATGAAAACTATATGTGACTGATATATACAGAAAGTTCTATAATGTACATACACGTTTCCTAAGTTCCTTAGCAATCTTTTCTATTCTCTTAAAAGATCTGTATGTCTCCTTCCTAGATTTTTAAAAAAGGAAACTGAAAGAAGTCCCAGTGCTCAGCAGCATTGTGCAATGTGAATTTAAGGGACTGGAACATTTCAATCTAGTACACAGGCTTCTGCTATTTGAACTAAGGGAGAAACTGACTTTGTGGGTAATTTAACGTAATCACAGGGAAAATCCCTTTAAAGCCAGATACTGAAACATCTGTGGAGCTAAAAGACTTCTTGTCTGCCAGCTGCTAATATCTCACTAACCCTGTCCAAAATAAATGGTTTTGACTAGATTTTTTTTTTTTAAGTTACCCTTAAGTTGGGGTATAGAACATCAACAATTTCAACATGGAGAATGAAAGATCTACTGACTGATAAGAACCTAGATTAGAATGTTATAATAAAAAGTGTTGAGCAAGCCTAGAGATAGGCAGAACCACCTTCAGCATTTGCCTAGGTGAGAAAACAAACCCAAATACACTTCCAAATTCAGGATTAAGTCTCAAGGATGTTGCTTTGTGCAAAATCTCAGTGAGTCTGTTTATTTTTTTTCTCTTGACCTTTCTCACTTCTGCTCACTTCAATTCTTTGATATTCGTTGCAACATATCTAAAACTGGATTACAAAGCTGGTGCTGATGAGGCTGGATAATATTAATATTTCTTGTTATAGCTGCCTTACTTTGGTATTGCAACTACCAGTTCATGAATTCAAGAGACTGAGATATGATTTAGGCTACCCGTTACATAAGAAAACCAAACTATCACTTCATATTCAAGAAAGAGAGGGAAGGTATTAATGATGCACGAACTCCTTCTGCAGATACTTGGCATTGACTTCACACTGAGAGACAGAAAATTGCAGCCTAGACTTCATGTATCACTCTTTGGATCACTGTCTCTTATGGCCCACTCTACTGTAGACAAAGCTGATTTCTCCTTGATGCCTTATGAACCAGCAAGCTCAAGATGAGATCTAGAAGAAAAGCCACTTATGGGCATTTTAGGTAATCAGCTGTTTTCCCACCACCCCCTCTTTGCCCTATAGCTTGTGTGTGGAAAATGGGAGCTTTCCTCCACACAGTTCCTCCTTACTTACAGCTATCTGTAAATGGACTCCTGCAGCTGTATTGCAAGACATGCCGGGTTGCAGACTCATCGATACTATGCAAATTTACCTTGTAAGTATATTACCTGTTACTGTGGGAACAGACTAACCTGCATCTGCCACATTGCTTTCACTTTTACTGGACAAGGTTAATGATGAAAATAGGGTTAATCTAGTAAAATGTTAAACACTTGACTATAGAACAGGAAATTGAGTTACAGCAAACTAAAACTATAAAATATGATGCTAATGTCTTAATTTTGAGTAGTTCCTTCAGGCTTTTCTTTCAGCATTTTGAATCTGGTTACCACTTGGAATTTGGAAAAGTCATATTTACAGATTGGTAGATATTCTATACT
The DNA here is from genome assembly GCF_003259725.1 of Athene cunicularia. Classification (NCBI taxonomy): domain Eukaryota; kingdom Metazoa; phylum Chordata; class Aves; order Strigiformes; family Strigidae; genus Athene; species Athene cunicularia. Next base: position 31,643,404 of record NW_020799091.1, on the reverse strand, counting down.
AGTAAAAAAGATTTGATTAATTTCTATGATAAATTACACTATTTTAAAGATGGAAAAATAAAGAGTTATAAAGAAGGCATGTGGTATCTAACCCTACGTATTCTTGGGTTGATTAATTCTTGTCTTTAATTGGAACAGAATGAGACCTTTAGCTGTTCCAATATTATCTTCAAGACTGAAAAAGGGTGGAGAGCACATAGCCATTTGACACTATAAACTAGCTATACATATGAGATTACAAACATCAAAAGGTAAATCCTGCAACAAAGGTATTTTTCTTTTAAGCTTTCAAACTTGTCTGGCTTGAAGTATTCTAAAATACCTGTTGGGGACTACTGTTGCCCACTCTTTCTCTCTTTCTCTCTCTTTTTTCCTTTTTTTTTTTTTTTTTTTTTTTTTTTTGTTGACTGTATCCTACAGAACTACTTTCAGGTTACTTTTAGGCTTAATCCACCTCTTTTCCCCAAAAATTCAGCTAGCAGTGACACCCATACAGACCATATAATGCAACTCTAAAAACCATACCTGAAATTTAAATTTTAACACAGTTTTAGAGTGAACAACACTCGACCTTTGGGAAGCTCTTACCAGAATGGAGTACTGCACTTGTTTTGTGGTAACTACCTCCCCAGGTATTGAGGTCTACTACTGAAAATGGCGTACTGCAAGCAAGCAAAAAGAGCAAATAGAAACTGCACAAACCAATTTGCTGTTTTCACTTATGCTTCAAAGCTCTGAATGTCATCTTGGGTGGAAAATGTCTTAGCAGTTTTCTCTAGCCATCTGAAACCATTCTAATATACTGAAAAATGGCAGTGACATTTCCCCAAGATGTTTTTACATTCAGTACTTGGTCAATCCTAAGTGAGAAGAGAAAAAAGGGGTCCGATTATAAACAACTGAATCAGTGTCCTAGGTAGAACTGCTCTTTTATTTCCCCCATAATATATAGGTTTTTTTCTAGAAGAATCCTTTTTCAAAAAAACCTGTATTTTTAATTTAGAAATATAACTCTGATGTAATATAACCTCTCCTCTACTCTCATCTCTTTTCTTCTCTATTTTCTTATAAAATATAGACAAAATAGAAGCTGCATCTATAATCTTTTCAATTCTCTGGTCAAGCTGAGCAGATCCTCCAAGTACAAGCTCTTTGATATCAGCAAAGGCATTTGGAATGGTAAAAGAGTCTAATGATTTTTAAATGGATATTTTCCTCTCTCCCCACATGGTGATGATTGAGCTGTAAACAAGCTAGTGCACTTCAGGTCAATTATAAACTTTAGGTAACTATAGAAAGTGGGAAATAGATCCAAACCAGCCCTGGAGTTGCAGCTTCCACATATGCCAGGTTATATAGTATCTTAGGGGTGTTGCCTTGTGGGAAGTGTGGAAGAATTTTTTTAGCCAGTGCCAGACAGAAAGCTCTTTTACAGGTTTTGAATTCTCCTGGAGTGTCTGCAGCAATGCTGGATATATCTGCTCATGTTGCAGTTAAACAGGCAACAGCTAGTGACACAAGGGGCTATAAATATTTTTCAAATTATAAAGATTCACACATGTCCCCTAGAACCAAGGTGGAGTAAAACATGTCCTGGAGAAGCTGGAGGCATACATGCATTGGGAAGAGCAAGATGACTCCACAGTCCCACCAACATCAGGTAACAGCCCCCATATTTCTGAAAACAGAAATGATTTACGATTAGACCTCAGCATGCTCTGTAAGAATTATTGTCACTACTTAGAATCATAGAATCATTTAGGTTGGAAAAGGCCTTTAAGATCATCGAGCCCAAACATTAACCTAGCATGGCCAAGTCCATCACTAAACCATGTCCCTAAGCGCCACATCTACATGTCTTTTAAATCCCCCCAGGGGTGGTGACTCCACCACTGCCCTGGGCAGTCTGTTCCAACGCTGTTCCTTTTGGTGAAGGAATTTTTCTTAATATCCAAACCTCTCCTGGCACAACTTGAGGCCATTTCCTCTCATCCTATCACTTGTTACTTGGGAGAAGAGACTGACACCCACCTCGTGTCATAACCATAAGGTCTTCCCTGAGCCTCCTTTTCTCCAGGCTAAACAACTGGGGACTGGGTACCTGAGAACAACTGGTCTTACTATTAAAGACTGAGACAAAGAATGCATTAAGTACCTCATCCTTTTCCTCACCCTTGTCACTATGTTTTCCCCCTCATCCAATAAAGGCTGGAGATTCTCTTTAGCCCTCCTTTTGTTGCTAATATATTTAGAGAAACATTTTTAATTGTCTTTTACAGCAGTAGCCTGATTAAGTTCTAGTTGGGCTTTGGCCCTTCTAATTTCCTCCCTGTATAACCTCATGATGTCCTTGTTGTCCTTCTGAATTATTTGCCCCTTCTTCCAAAGGTCATAAAGTCTCCTTTTTTTATCCTGAGTTCCAGTCAAAGCTTTCTGTTCAGCCAGTCCCTTCTTCTTCCAGCTCATCTTTCAGCACATGGGGATGGGCTGCTCCTGTGCCTTTCAGATCTCCTTCCTGAAGAATGTCCATCCTTCCTGGACTCCTTACCCTTCAGGATGGCCTCCCAAGGGACTCTGCCAGTGAGGCTCCTAAACAGGCCAAAGTCTGCCCTATGGGAGTCCAAGGTAGCAGTTCTGCTGGTCCTTCTCCTTACTTCTCCAAGAATCAAAAACTCTATAATTTTGTGATCACTTGTCACGTCCTGCTCAGATGAGGGGGACAAGTGACTCAGATTCGCAAATCCCCAATGAGGCAGACAACAAGTCTCAAAGTCCAAACATTTATTAACTACCCACAATGTACTAATTGAACACACGATAATTGGCTAAGTGTATAGCAAGTTGTGGCTAGCAATACAGTATGCCTTGCATTTCTTAATGGACAAAGGAAAAGAGGGAGGTAGAGGGAATGGGGAAATACAGATCACCGGTCTGGGTTTCTGCACTGGTCCCACCAGTGGGGGTTCCAGGAGGCAGCCATCTTTTGTGCTTGCATCTGTCTTCTTCACAGCACTGCACTCTCCAGGGCACCCCCTTTCTTTCCCCCGCCTTTGATTTACACACACTTTCCTTGGGCCCGTCCCCGAGGTTGACCCACATACCCACGTATCCCATGTATGGAGAGGGGTAAGGTGTTTCATGGGATGATGTAATTAGCATGACCATGTTAGCCTTCGTTAGCATATTGAGGGGTGTTAACTTTAATATGCATTTCGTGGATAATGAAGCAGAGGTCATTCACCGGACAGATGGCCCTTGAAATTTGCCCCGGTACCCCAGAGCAGGGCTGTCCTGTCTCCACAGGACTCCCTCCTCTAGCTGCATCTTGTGTTATTCAGGCAGCCTTATCAGCTTTGGCCTCCACACCATCCACCCTGTGACTCATAGTTTTGTCTTGCAAGTGTTTGAGGCATTACTTTGATCAGCCTCAACTTTTGCTTTCTCAGGCTGTTTTTCTTAGTTTCTTGCAGGCCTGGTTTCTTGTCCCTCACATCACTACACCCAAGACAGCCTCCAACCATCACATGAGTCATAAATCCTTCTCTGTTCCCAAACAAGAGGTCCACTTGCCTCACTCACCATCTGTGTCAGGAAGGTGTCTTCCACACACTCCAGGAACGTCTTAGACTGTTCCCTCTCTGCTGTATTGTAATTCCAGCAGACATTTAGTAAGCTGAAGTCCCCCATGAGAACAAGCGCTAACGATTGTGAGAATTCTCCCGGCTGGTTATAGAATATTTAATTTGATTCTTCATCCTGGTTGGGTGGTTTATAACAGACTCCCACCATGATATCTGCCTTGTTGACTTTCCCCCTGTTTCTTCCCCATAAACAATCAACTCTATTGTCACCATCATCAAGTTCTAGTCAGTTAAAACACTTCCTAACATAGAGGCTGACCCCACTACCTCTCCTTCCTTGCCTATCCCTTATGAAGAGTTTATAACCATCCATTGCAGCACTCCACTTGTGCAAGTCATCCCACCATTTTTCCATGATGGCAACTATATCATAGTTTTCCCACTGCACAATGGCTTCCAGCTCCTCCTGTTTGATGCCCATGGTGCATGCACTGATGTAGATGCACTTCAGCTTGGCTATTGATCTTGCCACCTTTTTGGGAGCATCAATAACCCTTGCATCTTTGCTGCCACAAAGTTCTCTATCCCCTACTTCCACTGAGGCAGCAGACTGAAGGACCTTGCTAGCACACCATCCTTCAAACACTGGCATGCTGTCTGCTGTCCCCAGGCTTATCTCTAGCGAGCCTGGTTTTATGTCTTTCCCCCTTCTGGGGATGTAAGCTATTATATTTCTTACTGAATGAAACTACATCCCTTGTGCCTTTTTTTTTTTTTTTTTTGTGCATATATTCTAAGATAATAAAGGAATAATTTATGCTGTCAAAAAGAGTCTTAAACAATTATCTTCCAAGTCATATTTTATTTTGGACTGGGATCAAGTAGGAGTTACTATTATTTGTGCATTTCTCACATAAAATCAGAGATAGGATTGGACCTTTACTGAACATGTCAGAGGATTTATTACATAGCCAGGAAAGCCTGTGATGTAAAACCAGCAGTGCTGCTCATGGACATACAATTTTTCATGTCTGTTTATGAGTTCCACTCTGTAAAGAGCAGAAAATCAGGTGTGAGAGGACTGGAATGAGGACAAAGCTGCTATGTATCACTTCAGAGGGTGAATTAATGTCTTGATGCTTTATTAGTACTTGTATACATATTCTTGATGCATTGTATTGAGGTAGCATTGATTTGACTCTCAAACAATTACAGAATCACAGAATCACAGAACTGTCTAAGTTAGAAAAGACCTTGAAGATCATCCAGTCCAACCATTAACCTAGCACTGACAGTTCCCAACTACACCAGATCCCTCAGCGCTACGTCGATCCAACTCTTAAGCACCTCCAGGGATGGGGACTCCATCACCTCCCTGGGCAGCCCTTTCCAAAGCCCAACAACCTGTTCTGTAAAGAAATGCTTCCTGATATCCAGTCTAAATCTTCCCTGGTGCAACTTGAAGCCATTCCCTCTTGTCCTATCAATTGTTACTTGGTTAAAGAGGCTCATCCCCAGCTCTCTGCAACCTTCTTTCAGGGAGCTGTAGAGGGCAATGAGGTCTCCCCTCAGCCTCCTCTTCTCCAGACTAAACACCCCCAGTTCCCTCAGCTGCTCCTCGTACGACCTGTGCTCCAGACCCTGCACCAGCTTTGTTGCCCTTCTCTGGACACGCTCGAGTCATTCCATGTCCTTTTTGTAGTGAGGGGCCCAAAACTGAACACAGTAATCAAGGTGCGGCCTCACCAGTGCCGAGGACAGGGGTCAGATCCCTTCCCTGTCCCTGTAATTACATGGGCTGAGAGCAGACAGCACTGACAAATGGGATGTCCATGGGATTTGTCAGTGGAAAACTCATTTCATTACATTTCTCAGCTTCTTGATAGAGTTGAACTGGTCTCCAAACTACCCCAAGGGAACATGCCTCCATTTTCCTGTCTGTTAGATGAGTACAATGATACTGACATGTTTAAAAACATTCCTGGAGATTCATGGAGCAGAGAGGAGTGCCAGCTGAGAAATGGGCACCAACATCTTTAGCATTGCTATTACCTCTATTACCTTATAGACATAATTTCCTGGCACCTTAACGTCTGCAGTGTAAAGTGATCATGGATACAAAGTGAGGTCAGCAGAATGGAGAATGCACCCACACCCATAAAAAAACCCACTTCAGGCACAGAAGTGCCCAAATGTAAATAATGTGCAGCCTTGTATGAAAGTAGGAGTGAGACCTGTGAGGCCAAGTAGTCCACTCTGAAAATCTCAGATGAGAAGTTATTGTTTGTTTGTTGTTTGCTTGTAGTTTATTTTGGTTTTGGGTTTATTTGTTGGTTGGTTTGTTGTGTTGTTGTTTGCTGCTTTTTTTTTTTTTCTTTCAAGGATGTGCATCATGACTAGTGTTTATTCAGATAATCAGATTCTCAAAGAAGATTGAGAACGTGAGCTGGATTTTATCCTGACCAGCATGCTTTCTAAAGAATCAGTAAAGTGATTGTAAGAAAGCACTGGAAACATGATTCCTGGAAGTAATTCCCAGCTGTCATGTTGAATTACAGAGAGACTTAGAGCTGCTAAGTTTTCCTTGTCTTTGTTTAATCCTCTGCAAAGTGAGTAAAGTAAAACATATCTCAGAAGGATGTAGTGAGTTACCAAAATGATATTGTGAAAGATTTCCTGTCTCTTTGGAAGAGATGAGCTGTCTAGTTCAAGGTATTAGTGTTCTGCTGTGGTGAAGCAATTCTCTCTCCAAGATAAAACAGCAAAATCCTGTAACTTGGTGCTTCACTACTGATGACTGACAGCTCACTTTGAATTCATAATTATAGTCAAAACCCACATCCATTTCTTCATAATAAGTGTTTGGATTTGTGTAATTGTGATGTAAGAAGATAATGTTTAGACCACTTCTTTAATTTCTGTAAAGAGGAATAAGGGATTAGCATGAGATAATGCTCCAGTTTCAAATAAGCACAATCAAAAATAATATTTGTATTTTGCATATGTTACACATTTTCCAGGTTATGTTAGAAATACGTATTCCCTTCATATGTAATGTATTTGTTATTTTCTGGTTTTCCTCCAAGACATTTTGCCATTATCCTGCCAGGACTGTATGTTGTCTCACCACTTCCCCATTGCAATTAAGGATTGAAACCACTTGCTTACGCACAACGGAGACCATCATACCTAACCCCAAAGGAGGCCAGAAACTCCTAGCACACTGCATTTCCCAGACCAACCAGGAGGCCCAGGGCACAGAAGGACAGCATGCTATTTGCAACAAGGGCTGGCACACTGACAATCCACATGTGTGGAGCACTTCAAAATAAAGAAAAGAAAAACCAAACCAAACAAACGATGGGGGGAGATTTAACACATCTCACAGAGAGGTACTGCCTGAACTTTCATAACAAAATGAGTTACATTACTTCAAAATCAGTTGTTAAGAATACGCTACCAAAGAACCAGCCTCAAGGAGTTTTGTTTAACCAGAAACTTTTCGTCAAATTATGCAGTATGTATTTGGCAGTTAGTGTGCAGAATGACAGGCTTGTTCTGAATCGAACATGAAGCTTGCACAAGCAACACAGCCTTCCCCAGGAATTTCAGGTTGTCCTTCCTCCCCATTCCCTGCTTTTCCTCCTTTCTTTCTCTGGTGCCAAAGTCAAAAAGGAGGAGAAGAGATGATGCCTTGGGGTGCTAGAGGTGGGTGTGAAAGAGAAGGAGGCAGTCTCTGACTCTAAATGGAAATATTTAATCGACTTCAGTGTGTTTTGAATCAGGCCCATTGTACTCAACAAACTTAAGTGACCAGTATGCAATAAAGTAAGATCCAGAATCACATGATCTGAAAAATTAAAGTGATTGATGAATCCAGACTACAGTTTTCATATATGTGTGTGTGTTTGCACACATATATGTGTTTGGAGCTGGGGATAGTACTAATCAATCATATTTATCAACCCATTGAATTAATCTTTAGTTTCTCTTGTCGTATGACAGAGCTGCAGTGATGCGTGTGTGAAACTGGTAATCTGTGCTGAAAATAATCTTTGCAGCCATTTGTCCCATGCCATTTGTTTAAGGACTTTAAAATGAAAACCAGTTGGATCACCAGAGAATATAAAATAAATGATCAGTTTCAAATTGTATTAGCTATCTAAGACCACGTGGCAACATTTTGGAAATGCTTTTACACAGTTATAGCGTGAGGACATGATGTTTTCTTAGGATGAGGAAACACTGGGAGAGGAAGAAGCCTCTCAGATGACATACTGGCACAGACATGCATGCATATATACAGAGACCTGAGCTGTGGGGAGTGCTCTGTCTACATGAAATTTAGTTTGAAAGTGGTTCTGTTGAAAAGATCCAACTGAATAGTTAAGAGGAAAGAAATTACTAGGTTACTTTTTTTTTTTTTTTTTTTTTTTTTTTTTTTCCCCCCCTCTAAACTTTCATATTAGTCTGAAGCAAGCCACAGTTTGAACATAAGAAGCTGTTCAGATTTATTGTGTTCTGGAGCCATTAATTACAGTGTGTCCCATTTCTGTTTATTTGTCTTAGTTCTTCTTGGTGCTGAAAGACTGACCCTCATGGACATAAAAAAGATTATCTAGCTTCACTGTCTCACCATCCTCTGTGGCTCAAGTCCTTGTGGTAGGGCACTTCCCCAGACTACATGACACAGCCAGATGTAGCAATTGGATACTGGGCTATGGAATAGCACTAATTTCAGATGCCAACCTTCACACTTCATAAAACAGGGAGCATATTACAGTGTACATTAAATTCTAGAGCAAATAATTCCAAAAGTCTACGCAGATGTATTGTAGATTTGAATAATCTGGCATACTCTCTTTGGAAATATTCTCTAAATTTCCTCCGTCCCTGCCCTGAGACTGTGGTAAGTAGCACAGAGACCAGCTGTCCAGCCTTGTTTTTCTAAGTCATTGACTAAACAGTGAGTTCAAGATAACTGTGGGGAACCAGTTCATGAACTTCTTGAACTCTGCTGTCCATAAGTGTGGTGATGGGATTGAAAAACTGACATTTAATTAATGGTGAGTCTTGTAACTAGAAATGAATTTTGGGCCAAGTGGGTTTTTTTCATTAAAAGATGTCTGGACAGCAAAAATAACTAAAAGTGCTAAGTTGGCTAAGCTGTTGATTTTTTGCCAGGGAAAGACATTGCTTTGTAAATGAGGGAGATGAAACCATCACCTCCATATACAGTCCAAAGACCTGCAGTGCATGTTGGCTTCAATGTCAGAGCATTTGCATGGAGCAGAATTCTCCCTGTGCTCCTTTCCAAATTCACTTCCCAATTTGCAAAATGATTAACCTGGAGATCTTTCCATCAGTGGTGTCTATTTTACTGCGGGAGTTTGAAACTTCCCCTTTACTTTGTGGGATTCAGTTCTGTGCTAATTACAGGCAGAATAGGGATGGTCTCTGAGGGAAGAAAGCTGCATAGAACTGACAGTTGCAATCTTGTATTGCTGTTTCAGACTCTAAGCCTTTCCAATCATGTTGATAACATCTAGATGTTGAGCTTTGTCCAATACAAGCTCTTTCATATTATATTTTTTTAAATAGCCTGAAATACAGCCATATTGTATAGATCAACATACTCTGCTCCCCTAAGCTAGAAACCATATAATTCCGCTGTGCTTCAAGGTGCATGCACCTTGCACAAGCAGAGAAGCATCTTCCTCTTAGTGTTAGGAAGTGCTTGACATACATAAACAGAAGTCAACACAGAAGACAACCTTCTGAGATAGACTACTGCTACCACAAGACTTATACTTAAATAATCCCTTTTACAGATACACTCAAGTCTATCTAGTTGAGGTTTCTAGATAAATTCCCTGTCCCTTCTACCCTAACTGGTAGGTTAATCCAGAACATCACTCCTTAAATGGATAAAAGAAGAGCAATTAAGTTAATGAAAGGTCTAGAGAACAAGTCTTATGAGCAGAGGCTGAGAGAACTGGAGTTCTAAGGAGTCTCAGGGGAGACCTTATTGCTCTCCACAAGGAGGTTGTAACCAGATGGATGCTGATCCTTTTCCCAAGTAACAAGTGATAGGACAAGATGAAATGGCCTCAAGTTGTACCAGGGGAGGTTTAGATTGGATATTAGGAAAAAATTCTTCATCGAAAGCATTGTCAAGCATTGGAACAGGCTGCCCAGGGAAGTAGTTGAGTCTCCACCCCTAGAGGTATTTAAAAGACATGTAGACGTGGTGCTTAGGCACGTGGTTTAGTGGTGCACTTGGTAGTGTTAGGTTAACAGTTGGAGTCGATGATCTTAAAGGCCTTTTCCAACCTTAATGATTCTATGAAAGCCTTCTTCTGATTTCCTGCTTAAATATATTTCTTGCAAGTTTATATTAGTTTATCTGTAGACCTTTAGCTTAAATAAGATTTTTTCCCTCTTATATGCCTAATGTATTTATGGCTAGCAATTACGTGCCTTCAGCCTTGTCTTTGAAAGCTCTCCATTCCTCTAATATTCTGGTAGTATTTCTCTGTTCTGTTTCCAGTTTGAAATGGTCTTTCTTTAATGTGGGTACCAGATCGGGACAGACTGAGATGTCACTGGTGACCTAACCCTGCCCCCCGCCCCC
>NW_020799091.1:31624122-31633139 GCF_003259725.1 Athene cunicularia | reverse complement strand
CCCCCCGAAATAAAACTGGAACAAAAGCACTGTATTTGGAGTCTCGCTCAACTTCATCAGCTTGGTGATAACTGCCTTTGAGTAAATAAAGCAAATGCAGACATTTCAAACTATAATTAGTAGGAAGTTCTCAACTAGTGAAGTATTTTTTTCACACTTTGCATTTATAGGAGGCATCAAAGAATTTTATGATATGTAATTAGGACCCCGATCTTCCATAGTGTGACAGAATAAACAGCAGTGTTTCCCGTTTCAGTTCTTTCTTTTATTGTGATTTTGTATGATGAAGCAGAATAGGGGGTATTCATCTGGCAAGTAGCTTTTTGTAAAGAAACTATACTATTTCTTCAGGTTCCAAGATAAATGATGCTGGTTTCTACTTCCATTATGCCTGAAACCACTGCTGATTCTGTGTACTCTTTGTGCACTTGTTGAAGAGGTTATACAAGTTTTAGCACTACTGACCTACAGATAACTCATTATTACAAATAAAAGTTAACAAGTGCCTTTCTTTGCTATTGACTGTTTTGTATCACCCTTGGGCAGATTTTACTATGGTCTTTATTTGAACTGTTAAGTGGCAGTGGCTGCAGGATCAAATGAGATTATAAAGGAGGAAAAAAATAGTGGATGTATGTTTTGGCAGGTGACTCCGGGCTACTGTGTAGGCTTTGTTCATCTGCAGTGCATTGGGGCTGCCATGTTGAGCACTGTGACACCAAACCTCATGCGATCCTTGTCAAAGCACTGGCAGACACTGTCCTGAAATGGGTCTGCAGTCTATATTCTCCATAGCAGGTACCTGGAATGAAACTTTCAGGGATTGATGATGAGCAGTGAGTTCCCTTGTGTTGCATGGAAAAAGCAGAAAGAGAGAGCAAGCCTCATAATTAGAGCAGGCATCTGCAAAGAGAGACACCTCAGTCCTGCATCACTGCTTTCAGGATGTACATTCAACATCACATCATAATTTACATTAAACCCTTCTCCAAATCATGCTGTCTTCTTTTTGAACTGAACATCCTACTAAGTCAGAAAACCCCAATGTGCTTTCCTTCTAACTATTCCAAGCAATGTGGAACAGCTTTGACAGGTGGGTTTACACAAATGCCTTTACTCCCACATCAAAAGAGCAGATGATTGTACTACTTTCCAGAGAAGTGGGACATGCTACTGTGCCTTCCTTCATGGAGGCAGAATTGAATCCAGATGCTTGTCCCATGCTTTAGCCACTGAAATATGTGAAGAAAAGAGAGAGATTAAGATAGATGGTCCAGATAGGTAGATATTATTTCTAAGGCAGATGTTGCTGCCATACACACACACACATACATATATTGTCCTTTTTCCTGTTCTCTTACACTTCCAAATCCCTAAAAATGCCATGCAAACTGGGAAATCCCATCCTTCAGCCAGCTGACAGATGTGTGGTTAGGATTTCTTCTTGGGGATCCTGGAATATATGTGGGCTTGAATTTCACTGAGATTCAAGAGAGGAATGTGAAGGCAAGTCTCCCACATCCTGTAGGGTGCTTTAATCCATGACCTAGATGAAACTCAGTGCCTGTGGGAGAACTCAGCATCTCCTCCCCAAGAGCTGTTCTGTGCAAAGCCCAGTCCAGTGCTCTGAGATCACCTACTGACACGACTGGTGAGAGTGAGATGAATAAAAAAAAGTAGTTTGTGAAATCTGATGGGATTAGATGGGAGCATCGTCAAAACTTAAATGGGAAGAGTAGAGGCACTGCATTTTCTCTTCCAAAAGAAATCCTCTTTCCTCTTCCCATATGCCCTGGGAATGCCATGTGCATTTTGTAAGATAAAGATTTATCTGCATCAAATGGACTGTTAATTTATCTCAATCAGCTTCCTTTCAGACATTACTTTGTACTTAGCACTAACAATGGCAGTCATATTTAGGGACATTACTTTTTAATAAGAAGCTTCTCTACTGTGTTGACCTCCAGTGTTTCAGTGTTGTTTTGTTCCCATGAGTCTTCATCCAGTACTTAATGTTTCCAGGTCTTCCCTGTTCAGTATCCTCTCTAAGGGATCTTTGCTACATCATCTGGGTACTCTGTGTCCCCTCTTGTGAGCCACAAGCACTGCTGGGTGTGTTGGACAGCTTCTGATTTATATTCTCTGTTATAATCACTGCTGTGTTACATCTTTCCTTTTTGTGTCACATCTACTTGTCCATGCCCCATCCAAGACTCAGCTCACAGCAAGGCTCCATCACATGTAACACACACCATCAGAATCCTTAAGCATCTTCAGGCACAGTCTTAAACACACACAAAAAAAAAACCCCACCACTGGCTTAGGACAGCTCTGAGCCACAAGCTGCTGGGGTGTACTGGGAAGTCTAATTACATGCTTGTCCTGTTATTTTTTTTTTTTTTTTCCTGGGCATAGACTACTGGCTACTTTACTTCTGAAATCAGAACGTTATTCTCTTGTCTTAGCTGGGTTTACTCACTATTGATTTTGAGGCTATTGGTTTCTTGAGCAGCAAGAGAAACTGGATATTGAATGAGCACACAACTGTTCTACTGTCTATCACTGTGGATGGTGAACTGCAGGTGCTAGGGCATGATCCTGGGTTTGGTTTTTTTTTTTTGCCTGAATCACTTTCCAGACAGTTTGAGAGTCTCAGATCCAGAAATTCCAGCGTGGTGGCTAGAGCTCCAGACTCCACTTTATTAACAAAGCCGTCCCTGTGAAGGACAGACCCCAGGGAGCTGCAGTCTTTCCAAAGAGCAGGGCTTGGGCTAGCCACACTGCTTTCCACAGCTGGACATGGCTACTCCTATTCTGCAGAAGCTGCCACCCACACAGGCAAATGTGAGCTAGATGGATCTCTGCCTGACTCAGTACTTCTCTTCTTATCCTCTCCTGTGAGAAAAACTGTCCTTTGGCACAAATGCTATCAACAAATTATTTGTTTTCAATTATATGTATCAACTAAATCTGATTAGTAATAGCAGCAACAGCATCAGAGCAATTCCATAATTTCTAGGCAGTGCTGGAAGCAGTGGATATGTAATAGCAGCTCGGAAGATGGCCAGAAGAATATAAAGTTATACAACTCCTAACTACGTTGTAAATTGGAATCTTAAATTTTAGGCAGATGGTCTTAATTAAAACCTAGGGCTGTGTGTATTTCATCATAAATTTATGGAGAGGGAAAGGCTGTTCAGCACAACTAGATAGAAGGTGTTCAACTAATTCTGACAACACCACTTAGTAAAAAATATTATTTGTGCAATGTTTGATTTAATCAATTGATTGTATTGTATGGGGTTTGTTTTGTTTTATTTGGAAAAATAAAATTGAAACACTTTGAATTTATAGTTTGACCAGAGTGACTTTATTCAATATCAAACTCTTCTGACAAAGTGCTTCACTGACTGTGCTCCTGGGATGGATTGTAATCACTGGAATGGACTCCCATCTGTCACTGGGATGCCTCCCATCCTGAGGCATCTCACAGCTCTGCATGTCATCTGTAACTCAGTCATGGACCTTGAGGCGAGGATACTTGAAACTCTGGTGTTATAAAGAGATGTGCTATGACAGTCAAGTGATGCTAAAGGAATCTTTTCTACTCAGAAATGTTTCAGCATATCTGGCTTAAAGAAATACCCAGAAAGTCCCTCTTCTGCAAAAGAGGCCTTGAGGTCATGTAATCCCAATGTGTGAAGCCTGTACAATGCAGAATTAAATTGTGCAAATTCATATAAGGTGACTTTGAGTCTCCCAACTGGAGAAACCTGATTCAAAACCTATTAAAGTCCTGAAAAATGTATTCACCAATTTCTTTGGGCTTTTAAACAGGCTCTGAGGACTCTGGTTACTAAGCAATGCGGGTTTTTTTGGTTTTACCAAATGTTGACAGACATGAACTTAACTGCTCAGTATTTCCCCAACCCCCTGTTGCTGATTTCAGTTCTAAAACAATGTAAGAACATTCCTACAATTTAATTTCAAATAATGTTTTCCTGAACAAGGATAAAAGCTATTTCTACTACCTCAATTTAAGAGTTTTTACATAATCATAAAAGACTTTAATATACTAATTATTTCTGTTGAGATTTCAAAATCAGCTTCATTGTTTTGACCTTTGTCATACCCACCAGACTAGAAAGAGTCAGAATGGCAATTGACTGGGAAATTTAAATGACATGTTAAAGCATTTTTCCACTGTTTTCAAATATAGTAATTATTTCCTGGTATATCAATTGCTGTTTCCCAGCCTTTTCTAGAATACTATTTTAAATAAAAGTTTAAGTTTTCAGTGAGGCATTATGTTTTTTGACATATTTTGACACCCTTCTTTTTACAGTCACGCATTTACTTATATTAATCACTGTATAGCATGTGGAGAAGTGAAAAAATGGTTAAGTCCATTTCATCACTATTTCAGAGGTTGTAGAATTTCGTTTCCTCCTAATACGCATGGAAAACACCTCTCTGCATATTTTCACTACTTGCATCAAAATGTTCCTATTCACACTAAGTAGATCAGAGTTTCAGTACAGGATTCTCTTTTCATCACCTAGAGTCTGTTCTATTCTTTGGAAACCTTATTGTCCAAAACTTGCTCAAAACTGATATATCTGAATTAAATATTTGTGCCAGATCCAAAACAGCCATTTGCTGATGAAATAATTTTGCCAATAATATTCCAACCGATAGTCATAGCAGAGAAGTTAGTTATGAAAACTTCTCCACAGAACAAAATCTTGCCTGTGTAAGAATATAACACTTGCTTAACAACCCTTGTTAAAAAAATGACGCAGTTGGATGGACGGACTTACTGCTTTACTGAAATGGAATATTTCAGCTGCATAATCTCTTTTGAGTTAATAAATGCTGATGTTGCCTTATTTGAAGTGTAGGTCGGGATAAGAATTTTTAGTGATTCTCCCTATTATGAAGGAAGACAAACTAAAATTTACAAAAGGATTTTTTTTCCTAATGTTTTGCTTTGACCTACAGGCTTGCTGCTCTTTGATGTTTTCAGATTTTTCAAGACTTTTGACTTCACAATGAGAATTAACTTTGCAAAGAGAATCTACTTTCAACACAGTCTTTTACGTAAACACTATGTTTCCTGTTTTGCTTCAAAGTAAAATGATGAAAAAATCCTAGCAGTTATGCAGTCTTATCACAACAGGTAGTATACTCACGATCGTCTCCTGCAGCACAAGTGTACTGTAGACAATAGCAAAGAGCTGTGTTCTGCTCTTGGCATTACAGAGCCAAGACTTTGTCACAGGAACTGTTACCTATCACATTAGTCCCCTCACAGTCCAAAGAAAGCCACATTTTTTAGGAAGAGAATAACTTTTATTAGGCCAACAGATACAGTTGGGTAAAGCAGATATCAGATAAAGCAGATTCATTTTCAGGTAGATGAACTACTCTTTGGGTCCAAAACATAGAATATGAAGGTAATTGTAGTTGTTTGCTCTGTATTGCACTTAACTGTTTTAGTCAGTTGGACATCTGAGAGAAAAGCAGTTGCCATTTTGGGAGCAGAGGGTGATCATGACCCTGCTAAGAGTATAAGAAATGAGAGAAGCTGAACAATCAGAGAACAGTAATTCCATCAAAGACCAACAAGACTTGAGGTGTGAGGAAACTCAGAAGTATGTCTCAAATTCATCTAATGTGGTGTCTGGTATCTGATAGTGTTATATATTTTAGATCTGTGGCCCATCTTTGATCTTGCAGTGTCAGGACTAGGACTACAAGGTTAGAGATGGAGTAGATGTTTGGAGAATATAATTTTCCAACTGGTAACTGGGTGTTGCTGTTCTTTCCTATTAGGTAGCACATGGTGGTTGGTTGGTTTCACCCACAGGGCTCCCCAAGAGCAGTGAATGCCTTGCGTGATCTCTATGACTTTTCAGGATGCACATGTGTAGGATCTGTGGATTTTGGTGTTTCTGGTGTAGCAGGCATTTATCATGAGAGTTGTGGCAAAATTTGGATCTGATTTTCTCAAGCTATCCGGTTCTAGCCAGCATACACAAATTTTCTGGAAATGTGCTTTGAATGATGGAAATAATGATGTTAAGTGTCAAGGGAAGGAGGGGTGTTTCTAGGAAAGATTGTTTCAAGGTATTTTTTTTTCCAACATAAGTTGTAACTTGTTAACATTTTCCAGTATACATTTATTGGATATTATGGTACGTGATACCCAGAAAATGATTTTCTTTCTGTACTATAATAAGTTTGTACAAGGTTTAGGTGGCTTCTTCAAATATATGATCCGAGAAGAGTGTCACTGTTGGATGAACATCATCTGTAGCTTTGTGAGGGCGTGTCATGAATGTTCTCCTCAGAGCAAATGAGGTGATGTCTGTGGGTTGGTTGTATATCAGTTTTTCTAGTGTGTTTTGGATAGATGATGGTTTGTGGAAGGAGGTGTGTTGGTCTGTGGATTTTCTCCATATGGTAGTTTGAAGGTTGCTATTTTTTATGTTGACCTTGGTGTCTAGAAAGTTGATGCTGATGTAAGTTTTCCAGAGATAGTTTGATGGACAACTCTAGTCGCTGAATTTGTGGTAGAAAACAATGAGGGAATCCAAGTTTTCAGTACAGATGTCATCTATGTATCCTAGTGTATCCTAGGAACTTGCACTGGTTTGGTGGGAAGGTTAAAGTCTCTTGAGGTGACTCCTGAAGAGACTGATATCCTGGTGCTTGGATACAAGTACCTGGGTGATTTTAGTTGCATCTGTGATTTGGTGAGGAGGAAATTGTGGATGAAGATAGAAAAGATGGGCTTGATATATATATAAGATGCCTGTTAGAAGGCTGGTATCACTTAGGCATGCGGGTCAGGCATAATGCTTCCCTCGTGTGGCACAGTGATGATAATACGAAATATGGTGCCCGTAAGAAGATAGTTTATGAAACACTAATCCTGGAGAAAGCGTGTTTCTCTGAAGAAAGCTGATTTCATATGTAACAAAGTGTTTAAAGATGGTGCCTACAGATCCTCATATCTCTTCAGTGAGAGTCTCCTTGGGTTTCCTTCTGTAAGAATCTAGAAGAGCACATGAAAGTCTTAAGGTGCAAAGGGGTTTATACCGTTTTTTCCTTCTTAATTAGAAAGAAGTTTGAGCTTCAAGGTGAAAAGAGCAGAGGTCTTACTTGAATGCCTTCTCATATGAAAGCATCAGAAATCATCTGCTATATTACTGATGTTATCCTAACTTCTCCTTTATCAAGTGTTTAATGACTAGTTGGTGACTGGATTTTAAAAACTACGTAGACTCTTAAAAAAGCCAGTTGTATCTTTCAAAAAATTATTTTACTGTTACTCCTCTCCTGAAAAAAATGTTATTGTAGACTGATGTAAAATTCATTCAGGGGTGCTCAGCTCAGTATAATGTGAGATTATTTTCATGGTTATTTTGCAGGGGATGGTGGCTAGTTTACTTTCTTTTTTTTCTCAGAAAAGTTGAGACACACTTAGAGAAACAATTCCTCCAATTCTCCACAGACCACAATGCTACCAATGTTTCCGAGCATAAATGTAAGCATTTGGAAAGAAGAGATAGGGGTAGCTATCCAAGGTTGGGGTATTGCTCCATGACTTCCTGGTGGGTGATGTTGGGAAGCAGGTGCTTTCACCATCATTTCTCAGATGTGTCTCACTGTTGGTGAAGTAATTGTTATTGCACTATTTGGGTCCAGTTTTCAATGGTATCAGCTTATTTTGATAGTAATTTGTTGCATGGTGGTTTGGTGTATTTCAGACAGTTTCCTTTAATTTGTTGGAGCGCGTAATCATGTCTGGTTCAGTCAACCTCTCTGGGAGGTAAATTTTCTCAGTTTCTTTGCTTAGGCAGACCTAAACAGGACATTCCATCGTGTATCAAGAGCCGAAAATTATACTGTTTTTCTACAATCAAAATGACCTACATGGATCTGTGTCATTCTCCCATGTTCTTCAAAGTCTGAGCCAGACTTCAGCTCACTTGCTTTTATCTGGACCGTTTCCCCACTGAATTTTACAGGGCTGCAGACCTAATATACCTGCACTGCCTTTGCAACAAGCACTTCCATAGGATTTAGGAGAAAGTTTTCCACAAAGTGAACTAGTCAGGTGCATAAGATGGATCTGCCGAAGAGATAGTTACATCTCCAAAAGCGTAAAACTGATGAGAGAAAGTCCAAAGTGAGGAAAGACTACATGGAGGCAGGAAAGACTATGAATAGACTAAATGAGCAAGTATGTGAAGGGAGACTGCACCCAAATGGGACCTCCAGAGGACCATGAGAAAGAAAGAGCCTACAAACTGTAGCATGACTTTACGAGAAAGAGGTTTCAGTATTGAATGTAAGCTGAGGCGTGGGGAGCGCAGAAAGATGTTCCTAATCAAGCATTTGGAAACACCTCTGTAGCAGACGGGCCGCCTGAGGGGAGATGGAAGGAGTCTGATCTGGTCTCAGAGGCAGACAGTGGCCAGCACAGCTTTCTGCCATTTCTTCACCCCAGTCCTTTAAAAAGACTGAACCGTGTTGCCTGTTTTGGACAGCGCAAGCCAACACCATTCGTGGTCATAGCCAACAAGGTTCGTGGTCATTTTAGCCTGGTCCGAGTGAGGAGCGGGTTAACTCGTGAAGGGTTCACAGGCCTTTGGTCCGCTGAGGACCTGGACCCACACCCAAGGGGCCAGGGGGTGACGGAGAGGGCCCACACGGGGTGCACGCTGCTTCCAGGTACCCCGGGATTTGGGGGACAAGGACCCTCCAGGTGCGACCACGGGCTCAGAGAGGCCTCGGTGCCGGGGCGCACTGCAACCCCGAGCGGGGCACGGGTGAGGGGCGGGCAAGGGGACGGCGGCCGGTAGCAGCCGGCCGGGCAGGGCCGCCTGTACTGTGTTCGCTCATGGTGGAGGGAAGGCGAAGAGTTTCGCTCCGCGAAGAGGAGCGGCGCAGACCGCGACCGCTGGGCGACCGGCCCGGCGGCGGAGGCCGGGGCTTCGGGGGCAGGG
>NW_020799091.1:31488590-31624072 GCF_003259725.1 Athene cunicularia | reverse complement strand
CTCTTTAAAACTCTACCTAAGAGGCTGAGTAAGCCCTGACTCAGTTTTACCGTACACATTTTATCTGTATTTGCATAAAATCATTTGGGCTGGATCATGACACAATATGAGCTGAGACAATAGTTGAGGTTTTGGTTTTTCCTTAGTTCTGTTTATTTTGTGGCTTGAGCATTTGGAATTTCACAAGACATGTAACTAAGACTGACACTAGATTTTCACGGGTAAACACATGTTTGTGTCCAAGAAATAATGCAGCACAATGCAAATAAGACAATGAACTGGTATATCTAAAAAGAAAGGAAGAAAAAGCTAAGAATTGCATTTTACCAGTATTCTTGTAACAATGTTCTGAAATGTAAAAACATGAAGGTGTTCTGGCTTCTCTTTTCAGACCATCTTGTGCAATGTACTGAATCCAAGAAATTAAGCACTAACAAAATGTATTGGTCTTAAGTTTATTATGCTTATACTTCATGAGGAATATTTGCTCATGATCAATGAAAATGCCATGAAAATTTAGTTAGATACTCAAAGCAGCTGGAGATCATCACGAAATAGACTCACGCACGGCACAGGGTGAGAGAGGAAAGTGTTTTATTTAACTTGCGCTGGCAAATATGTAGTCTCCAAAAGCTTTGCTTCTAAATATTTCTTTCTGGCCTGTTTCGTCAATGTACTTAGATCATAAAAGAGTAGGAATGTGGTTAACACTGAACTGGAGGGCTGCGGAACAAGCTGGAAGTGCTCAAATCCATATGCAAGTGCTGGATATCTAACTCCTATAGTTTAATTCAGAACTCCAAAATTTTTGATTTTTCCTATAAAAAAAAACCCCTATGTACAAATGTTAGGTATTCTACCATACTAAAAAATTCATGCTTGGATAAATGGGGACCTGGAAGTCAGATTTGTGGTGTTTCATGCATCTGTGGAGCTCTGACTTCCATTACACTGTCCTTTTAAACAATCGCCTTTCAGACTTCATCTAAAGTACTGTGAGCATTCTAGAGCAGTGACTACAGAAAACAGCTTGCCGGGAGTCATTAGCACTTCTTGGAAGCCTGAAAAAATCCCTTCTTGATGGTTAAGAAAGATAGATCATGGAGTGCAAAATGATATTTGATAGTCTGGAAATTGGTTCAAGTTTGAATTAAGTTAAAGTATAAATGTTAAAACATTTATTGTAAGGAGTAAGTACAGGATATGATACTGTAACATGCCACATTTGAGGTAACATTTAACAGGTAAAGGTGGTTGGAATGTATTGTGTCTTTTAAACCCAAACGGAATCTTTTTAACATTGGAAAATTGGTTCTTAATTCTGTGCATTCATTTGATCTCATCTCCCATGCTGGAGTTCATTTTGGCTTCCCTGAGTTAGGTGAAAAGATTCCAGAGATGCAGCTAGAATGATGAGAGATGCTGAAAATCAAGGGGCACCGAAAGATTTGATTCCAAGGTCAGACACAATGGATATATACATAATAGTAACATAGGAAAAATAAGCTAGACACTCCTCTCTTTAAATAGGTTAATTCCTCTTAGATATTTATCTGAATGTGTTATAAAGATTCTCCAGTATTTTTGGTTGCATCTTGATGTTTCTTCGAGGTATTAAATCTGTAGGACTTCATGCTGTAGGTCTCTGCCTTACAAGTTAGCAAGATGCTTCCTATTGACCATTCCAGTATTTCATTTGGCTTGTTAGAAGTTCTTCTCAAAACATGTCCTTGAAACTTCTTGTACAGCACTTCTTACCCACAGTTTCGGTCTCAGCATTTGGTAATGTCTGTTTACAGCCATGGCATTCAGTACTTTTCTTGATAAACATGTAAGATGCAGGATTTCTGAGAATGCCTTTTCAGACAAGCAAGCTAATTTCCATGGTTAAATGTGGTGAAGACAAGGTATTCTTTGAAAAAGGTAAGGGCAACCAGATAGGTTAGCTAGTCCCAAGATTAGAGCTTCACCTTATCAAACACTGAATCTCTAGAGATTTGCAGTTTGTCAGGGTGGGCTTCACAGCTTTAAGTTGCTGAAGCTATTTGTTACAGTGTTTCTATTAAGCCTTCAATCTTTTAACTGTAGGTGCAGAGATGGTGGTTTTGTGTTTTAAGCCTTCAGCAGCTAAACTATAATACGAATAAGTGCTTCTGTACAATCTGCTGTTACTGTTCTGGCACAGTGTGGTGTCACACATTTGACTGATTGCTGATGGGTGATAGCTGTAAATCTATGCTACGCATGATTTATCATGCTGGACGCTCAGGCCTTCAAAAATTTCATGATCTTTGTGTGGTAAAACCTAGTTTTCTTGTCTACTTTTGAGAAGATGTGTTTAAATAAATCCAAAACTGGGATAATAGTCTCTCACTAGTAGAATTACTGATAAAAATGAGTATCTACTGGCAGTTATTTGATGTGGCTTTCTATCTCCTATCTTGCAACATGTGTGGAGGGGAGAAGACTGAGATATCCAGATACTGCTGAAGACCTTAATTCCTTCAGGTCTCTAACAGCCCCAACACAAGGGGCTACATCAGGAATAATGGGTCCCTCAGTACCAGAGGCATATCAACAAACCGGAGGGAGTCCAGAAGAAAACCACTGTGGTAGGTAGGGACCATAGTGTATCAGAAATGGAGAACTGGATTCTTTGAACCTACTGAAGAGCAGACTAAGATGAGGGAAGCTAATCACTGGTTTTAGCTAAAGATGGAGCCATGCTCTTCAGAAGTACACAGGAAAAATAAGAGGCACAGTCATGCAGCAAGGAGAGCTGTAGCTGGACATCAAACCCAGTGGTTTTACACAATAAAAGTAGTTAAATTGTAAAACAGTTTGCCCAGAGAGGTTCGAAGTCTCTGCTGATGGAGATTCCACAAAACTTGTCTAGACAAGGCCTTGACCAACCTGACCTAAGTTACAGGTTGACCCTGATTCAAGCAGGGGCTGGACTAGAGACCTACCTTCCAACTGAAGTCATTCTGTATTAACTGCCTTTCAATAGCTGTAGGTAAACATTTTGTGTCTTTTTTTTTTTTCTTTTTTTTCTGTTCACAGTTGATTTTTTTTCAAGTTCTGGATACTAGTGGAACATACTAGAAGAAATGCTTTTAGGGTGCAGTCTTACTGTTGTTAAGACTAATGCTGCCTTCCTGCTTTTTCATTCCTATGCCTGTCCCTGTACTGGCTCTGATGCTTGTCTGATACCTGGAGTGAGTTAGTTTAAGGGTACTAATCTTTCAGGAAATTAGATCAGCAAAAATTCCTCCCAGGTTATTGATTTAGAAGCTGAGATTGAGAACCAGGATTGAAATTTTGTGGTGGAGAGAACACAAAGGTACTGGTTTAGATCAGCTTAAACAGTTAATGGGGCTGCATGGCATTAACTGATTTCAGAAGTCATTAGCGTAGTTTTAAGTGCTCAATTCATAGAGCTGTAATGGCTATACATGGATTTTCTTTTGGATTCAGCTGTGTCAGGCTATTCTAGGAAGTTGTTACTGCCTCAAAGCTGTTCTGTAACTCATCTCTACTCCTCTGCTCAAAGCCACAGCATCTTATCTTCAGGTGAACCTTTTCTGACATGTTTCATTCCGAATCTGCAGGGATAGCCAAGATAGCTAAACCAGGTCACAGGGGGTGACATTGGTCTGAATGAATCGGGCAAATAGCTCTCATCTGGAGACTTTAGCAGAAGGATGGTGATGGAGGAGGAGGCATTCGGTGTTGCCATCTGTGCAACAAATGTTTCTCTGCACTGTGTGCCTGTTGGCTGGCTGGTGTAGACCTAACTTCTGTAATCCTAACCTCATGCTTTTAAGTTAACTCAGGGTTTTTTGGGGTTTAGGGGGTTGAATTTATACTTGTGTGAACAAATGATATGACGTGTTTGATTCACTCTGGCTGTTTTGTATTCTACAAAACTTGATTTTGATGTTCTGTTTTGTTCAGTGCTATGTTAAAGGAAACTGAACACTGGTCAGGCAATATCCATAATGTCTTGGCATCCCTTCATCGTGATTACAAATCATGTATTGTCTTTTGTAATTCTCAGATAAAATTGTTCCTTTTTCCTTCTACCTTATACAGAAAGGTAGGAAGAAACGTTCTTTATTAGACCAGCTGATACAATTAGAGAATTTAGACAAGATTTTGAGTGCACAGTCACTTCAAACCTGAAGTAAAAGTGAAATAAATACAAGTTGAGAACAATTGCTGAGAGTCTTAGGCCGCTCTGAAAGATAGTGGTTAATATCTCTTGAGTGTAAAGTATATGGAGTATGGGAAGAGAGGGTGAAATGTCTTAAATGATATTTATGCAACTAAACTCTGCCAAGACACAATCCTAATCCTTGAAATATCCTTCCAATTTATTTAAGTGATAGAATTCAGGAGTATTTCAAATTTACAGTTTAAAAGTATACTTGTTTCTATCACAAAGACTGATTACTAAAAATATCTTGCAGATATTATAAATTTACTGGTCTGTCCCATGAAGTAGAGCTGTTTTGTGGTACAGTTTTATCATCTTTTTGTCTTTCCGAATTTGTGCTGTCTTACTTAGTGACTGCTTCACACAGCACTATCTCTTGCCCATAAAATAGTTTCAGTGATAACTGGCTTCTGTTCTTCTGTTTCTCCTCTTGAAAATGCTGTGCTAGTTGTTGAACATACTTTCCCCAAGTTCCTCTACTTGACATTTGTGTTTCATCTTTCAAACTATATTTTTTACAGATAGAATGGCTGTGTATGTTGCCTGCTAAAATAATTGTGATATTGCACTGAATGGTTGAAAAATGGGATTCAGGATTATTGATTTTTACTGTAAGTGTGGTATTTCTCTCTTAACTTTTGAAAGTCACATCTAGTCTAAGCTAGCAAAGTAGGCATCTCTATCTCACATGCTTCTTGGATGAAATAAACCTCCATGTGGGAAACTTTTTCTCTCTTCATTGTTTACAATGAAAATAGACAATAAACTTAGCTAGGTGACTTTTAGATGGCTGAAAATTCTCCCTGACTTAAATGCCCTTCATGTCACTTGGACTGACACTTAAAACTGTGTTTGTGCTTATATTCTTGTTCCAGATGGACCCTACTAGAATTTCAAAAGAACATGCACACTGTGTCAGAACACTTTTTGGACATCAAGAAAATACAGATTTGCATGATACATCCTTTGAAAATCAAGAAGCGAAGTTAATGCCAGAATCCTGTAGAAGCATGAAACAGGCTCTCCAAAGAGCTGTGCAGAAGGTAAGTGGCAGACTGACTTTATTTCATGCTCCTGTTGAACTTAGAACAATTTTTCCAACATCTGTATTCAGAGGTGAGTTCTATAGAGTATTTTCTGGTGTTTGAAAAATACCTGAAGTTGCATCCAAGGTCATACTGTGTTTACTTGTGAACATGATAGCAGTTAACCAATTCTGTATTCAAACACATTTTACTTATTTCTTTTTTAAGAAAGGAAGACTTGAAGTTGCACTGAGAATAATATGATTGCAGTTAGTTGATTGGCCCTTCTGGCATTTCGTTGGGCCTGAATGGTAGTTAGTTATCCTAATATTTGTATAGGCTTGCCAACAATTTGAATGTTCATAAAAAAGAACAGTTCCACATTTTTTTCAAAGCAGTCTTCCTGACTGTTTCTGACAAGATTCTCCCAAATCAAGATCATCAGCAAGCAAATTATTTCCTGAAAGACAGAGGAGATAACATTTGCTCTCATTTGCTCTTGTTTCTTACACTTTCTGCAGCCCAAAATGACGGATAGTATCTCCTTTTTTTTCTCACTTTGCCAGTTCTGTTCTGTGCAGACCATTTCCACACTGGCAGAAGAGCTACTTTGCCATAGCACAATAACTGGGCAGTCTTTGCCCAGCAGTTGAGAATGATAGCTTGTTCCCAAACACAAATAGCAAAAGTAGTTGGCTAAAGAAGTCAGCCCTAATGAAGAGGCCTGGACAAGCTGAATATATGTCCCAATTACCGCATTTACTGCTTTTGATCTCTTTGCATATTCATGATAGTGTTTAGTTTAATTATGGGCTATTTAACAGCTGAATGCCTGCTATGGTATTTGGTTTTCCTAGCTTACCAGGTCCATTACAACTTTACTTCTTCCTATCTGCATAGAACTGTCAGTTTTTCATAAAGGGTACTAAATTAGATTTGAGCTGAACTTGCATGCGCTTTACAGAGTGAATTGTGCTTGAGTTAATTATGTAGTACTTTAATTGTGCTAATGTAATGTTTGCTTTTAACAGAGTACCCTGAGTGACAGATTTTTTTGTGAACAAAACTTAAAAGAAACCTAGGAGTTCGTCTTGTCCCTTTATCTAGCAACCTCCTTTAAAAATTTAAGGAGTGGAAAAAACCCCAGGTTAACTCTGTGGGATTAGTTCTTTTTAGAGTCTCACGCTATACCTAATTCTGTTCTGTGTGCTGGTACTACTGCTTGCTCATGCACCTCCCATGACAGAGTAAGGATCTTGTTACAGTAAGTGAATGGGAAGCCCTGCATTCTGGTCATTCGCTGCTGGTTACTCAACAAAGGCATCTGCTTTAATTGAGGCTGCATATCCTGTCATTCTGGATGGAGGTTAAATGCTGCAGTGTCTGTGGCCAAGATAAGTAGTGAGCAGGGATAACTTTTTTGGCTGATGACCATTAGTTTGAGAACAATAAAAATTCCCTTGCCAAAGTGTTCAGACTCTGAATTCCCTTTGAATGCAACAGAATGTATTAAGTAGCTGTGTCAGTGTTCTGGGTGCTTTGTCTTCATATATTGATGACACAGAAAAAAATAAAGATAGGAAAATGCTTGCCTGGGGCTACATTTGCATCTTCTTGGTATATCAGAGCAGTGAAGGAAACAGTTTTAAGGCAAAATTATACTTAATGTTCTGTAAGCTCTGCCTTTCATTGGCTTTGCTACAAGGAAGGACAGAGATGCAGCTGAATCTTCCTTCTAGTTGTGCTAGTCCTTTATGTGTGGGACTGCAGGTAATGTGACTTGAAAGAGGTTTCCTATTGTTTGTGCTTTCTCCAGTTTCCCAAAGGAGAATGTAACCTGTGTGTGCTTTAAGAACTAGTATCCTTATTTGAATTGGCAGCATGTTAAGTAACTAAAATGGAACACTTTAAAATACAGTTCTGTTTTTTTTTTTTTAATATTTTGTCTTTTGCATTTCAAGCTGTTCAGGAAATGAAAATAGACAATTTGCTTTTGCTCAGGTTTATGGTCTGGTTACAGCTTTTAGCTTACTGTATTAGTTCTCATCTGTTTTCTTTGCACACCTGTAGCCCTAGTGCTTAAATCTAAAGCAAGGATTGACATTGAGAATGAAAGTGCTCTTATGAAAATCAGTGTAGTGGGGCTGCAAGGTTGGGTCTATAAGCAGGTGTCTCGTGAAAAAATAATAATTAAAGATTTTCTTTTAGTCAGAATCTAATGGTGAATTCCTTAACATATTATTGGATAAAAGTACTGCTTAGGGAGCAGCTTATGCGGTAGAAAACACATTTTTAATATTGTGTTTAAACTTTCAAGCAGACAAATAACATACTTTCCTAGCCTGCCTGTTTGCTTAATATTTTTTTGCATGTAACCCTAAAAACCTTTTGGCAGTCCAGATGTACTAACCACAGTTCTTATGAAGTCTGTTACAAGCCTGAAGTAGGAAGAACTACAAACACGTCTTGGGTCAATTCATAAGTAACTTTTCTTGGCGATACTCCCAGCTTCTAGCAGCTTGGGCTAGTTCAGGCATAAACTAGTCTGCCACATGGCAACAGAGTACTTTGCTAGACCTCCAAGGCAGCATTTACAAAGAGATCTATATACTTAGCAGACATTTAAAGTGCTTGTAGTTATGGACAAATTCGAGGTTTCACAAGTGATTGCTGTAAGTTGTTAAAATTTCAGTTTCTATTTTACAACCTTACATGCCTTTTTTCTTCTGCAGGCAATAGACTTCTTATTTGGTAGAGGTTGTAGTGCTGATCTCAAACTATATTCTGATGAATATTGGTTCGTGTACTTTCTATTTCACTTCCTTCCTGATTAGCATTCTTCAAATTGCTGAATTTCTGGCAAGATAATTAGATACTTCTTCCTGGTATTAGCTGGACTTAAAGCACTTGGGTAGTAAAAGAAATAACTGCATAAAGGAGTTTCAAGATCACAGTTGAAGCAATACATGAGTGTCCAGAGGGGTTCTCTTCTGATTGGTCTCAAAGGGCTACTTAAAGCTGCTCAAAGTAGATACTGATATTATAAAAGACAAAGAAGAGGAAAAACTGTTCACAGATGACATGTTCAAATGTAGCCTTGTGTCTGCATCCTCGCCATCGGACATAACTTGAAAAGCGAGAGATGTTTTTGTTTTGAAGCTGCTGAGATGTTAAAACCTGCAGCCTGCCATGGATGAGGAAAGAGCAGTCCCCAACTTCCCACGTACTTAAAGCATGATTTTAGCTTTTAAAACGTGAAAGCTTTGCAGCTTCCCAATGGCCTCTTACATTTTTGGAATGAAGGAAGACACATTTCTTGGTTTTGTGACTGGCTACTTGTCTGTAGTTTAAGCAGTGTGAAGGAGCATGGAATGTGGGAAGCAGGCCAGCAGAGTTGTCTTGGTGGGCAGTGAGCAAATGACGCAAAGGTGTACAAGTGCAGCTTATCATAAGACTAGTGGAATGGTGTGATTTTTGTGTACAGTTTTTCTAAAAATAGCTCAACAGCTTGGTAGCACACATGGTTCTGTGGGTGGCAGTTTTAAGAGAAGTCACTGGTAATATTTTGTCAGCAGTTCTCATGCCATTATAGCAGTATCTTAGTGACAGATTCTGTTGAGTTGTCTCTGCTTTCTTACTGGTAGTGTACATTGTGATTAAGTTTGAGGTGCTTAAAGACATTCAGGTGCTAAAGAGTGCAGTTGATACTTTAAAGATTTGGAAAATCCTAGCTCTTAATTCCTTGCAGTAAAGATACCAGAGGGGTTTTATAATCTCACTAACAGGCCATTTTTAAACATGTGGATATCTTCAGACATCCACTGAAAGATATGATCCTTAAGTCCTTCAGGGTCAGAAGCAAGTACATGCTAAAATGCTTTTCTAAGGTAGGTTGTGTATCAGCACTTTGGAACTGCAGAAACATGAAGAAAAAAAAAAACCCAAACAATAGAAGCGTTGAACTCCTTATTTTTCAGGAGACACACAGCTCCATATCTGTATCCAGAGACTGGTTCATCTATTTCATCTTCCTTTTGGAAGCCTGGGAAACAACAGAACAGAAAAGAATATCAAAATTTTGTGGGACTGGCCAGAATCAAGTAAAGAAATTGACACTAGTCCAGTGTTTGGAGAATTTGGCTGATGGAGGGTTTTTGTTTTCTGGCCACAGGCTAGCCACTTCTAATCCAATGACAAGCACACACAGAAGAGTCAATGAACATGAGCCAGTCTCCAGCTCTTCTCAGTGTGTTCATGTGGGGCTCATGCTTTATAATTGCTCTTTTGTTCTAATGACACTTGCATTCCTAATTGTATGGTAGCATAGCTTTAAGAAGTGTATGGAAGAGTGTTTCTGTCAGAGGTATGCTCCTAGGAAACAGGAAAGTAGGCTCAAGCCCATCAGGACAAGGAGAGTTGTAGACCCAAGTCTTCCTGGGTAGCTGTTGTGCTTAGCAAGTGGTGATGTTGCAGCTGAACAGCACCACTGACAGTCAGAAAGAAAGCAGCTCAGACTGCAATTCATGACTGCATGGAAGATGAGCTGAGTCAGGCTGCTAGATCCCCAAAGGTGAGGTAGTGAGAGATAATATAGAATTATATATATAATACATATTATATATAATACTACTACATAGCTGCTGAAGCTAAAGCCTCTTTGGAAATGCTCAGAAGCAGAAGTCTGTACTCCTAAGAAAGATGTAGGTTAAGAGGAGGGTAGTAATTGGGCAGTTCAGGGCCTTCCAAGGGCTGTGCATTTAGCAGCCATGGGACTTTTTTTAGTACCAGTTTAGATAATATGAGATTAAAACGTACATAGGTCTTTTGGATCTGCCCAGTAGGGTCTCCAGGCAATGACATTATCATATCCCCCCAGAAGGAAAGGGTATGAAAGCAGTCCCCACTTCTGAGAAGTTTCCATTAAGAATGCAAGAAAACAAAGGAGTCTTCCCTTTCTAGGGAAGGGGTTGAGAGTAGGTGTGGTACTGTAATCTCTGAGTGTGGTCCACTTCCCAGTCTCTTATACCTTATGTCCTGTTCTCTTCAGAGGCTTTTGTCACTTTGCAGTATCTAGTGCTTGCAGTTTTTTGTTGTCTTCGTACTTCTGATGAAGTTAAAGAACTCGAGTGTGGCTAGAGGCTGATGCTGGTGTGCAGCTCCTGGAATTGAGCTTCATGTTTGTGCTCCTAGAACTGACATAGAAGCAGGAAGATCAGAGAGGGGAAGTGAATGTAAGTGGGGGAGGTGGACATGAGTTTTACTTCTTTTGAAGTTGCAATTCTTCTGCTTTTCTTCTCATCTCTACAGCAGAAAGCGTCTTAATGATTATCTACAAAATCAGCATATCTCTGCTAAAGTATTATGCTTTGATAGTCATACTACAACTTCCATACTGCTGTGGCTTTTCATTTTGGTTTAACATTTAAACACCTACTGAAAGGGGAAAGTGAGAGTAATAAATGCACTGGCGAAGGCATTGCAGATTTCACTGTGGCTGCAAAATTACATAAAAGCAGGGCTTTGGGTGTTTTCAAAGCCGGATTTCAAATTCTAGATTTGAAATCTTAATAAAAATCTAGTGATTGGGAGCACAGTGGAACATTGCTAATCTGGCAAAATCTGAGGGGTATTGAATACACATGGTATTTGAATCAGATGAACAGCAAGATGTGTGACGTACAAAACAAAGGGCCATTATTTGAGATGAGATATGATTTGCTATCTTCAGCAAAATGCTTCCTTTTACTAAACATCCATGATATAAAGTATTCTGAATAGCAAGTAGAATATTACCCCTGTTTTTCAGAAAACAGGTGAAGAGAGTCATGGGGGAACAGGAGACACAACTGAGGACTGAAATTAATATTACCAAGACTCAGTCCAGGCTTGTAACAAGAACAGGCTGCTTAGATTTTTGAGAACTGCTGTTTGTATGTGTTTTTTTCAAGAGGAAAACAGATGTGGATTATTAAAGACAAGGCTTTTTGTGGTGCCTGATGTCTGTTACTTGTTCTTGGTTTTGGGTAACATGGGTTTCATTCATGTTAAAATACATCTGCAGTTTTGAAGAATGCATGCTTCCAAACTCTGGCACCCAGTCCATTTGGCCTGGTACAGATGTGAAAGATGGTTAATCCTTCAGTTCCTGCATACCCTGTTAGAAGTGAGCCTTGATTATAAAGCCTTGTAGTCTTGCAATCTTCCCTGTTAGTGGTCAAGTGTGAGGGATGGAGGTTTTCATTTACCTCATCATTTAACTCCTCACAAATGAAATCCAGAGCTTAGACTTCATTAGTTGTTAGTGTGATTACACATAAGTCCCTATGTAAAACTGCCTTTTTTGTTACCTTTTGACCCCAAGTAATTAAATTAGTTCACAAACTCCACTGTTTTATGTGATGTGTTCTTAGCAGTCATTGTTCCATTATACTTAGGGAAATATTTCAAGTACAGTAAGTAGGAAAGGTTGTAACTGTCCAGTCACCACTACTTCAGTAAGTAGTGCAGTGATCATACACACCATCATTCCTATCCACCTTTATCAGAAGTATTGGACAGAGGAAGTAATTTGATTGTGGCAGCTAAACTGTGTGTTCATATTATACATAAGTTATATAAATATGAGAATATGTATCCCAGACATCTGAATATACTGTAGGTAGAACCACCCCACACACACACACACACACACACACACACACACACACACACACACACACACACACACACACACACACAGTGTTCTAATTGTGCAAACTACCTGCAATACACACTGTTACAAAACCAAGACAACATAAGAACAATGGCTTTTTCTCATTTTAGGAAGTCCAGCGTGTCATGGGGAGAGCACTGCCAAGACCAGAAAAAGGTAAGTGCTGGTCTATGTATAAGAAATACTTTAGTTTTACTAAACTTGTCTTTTTAAGGTAATGAAACTCTTTTATCTTTAGCTGCAATGGAGGCATTAGGAATGGATCTGTACAAGAGAAACAAACCTGAGAAGCAGCCATTTGCCCATCTCATTATTGATGATAAGAATATTCCATCTGGTAAGTTCAGTTTTAAGTGAATACTTCCAATGCTAGTATGAATGTCTTAAACAGTGAAGTATATGAAAATAGTTCAGCAATACTAGCAACAGACTGGGATTTCAGAAATGGCTTTTGATAATGAGAATAGGATGCGTTAAAGGATTTCAGAGGCAGCAGGGGGGTAATGTTACAGGAGGAAGCTTCCCCTTGTCTCATGTATCTTATATCAGTCTGTTATGTGCTGAACAGCCTTCACTTCAAATGACCAGTTTTCATGATCAAGCTCTGAGGGCTTAGCCTGCCTCTTTACGCTGTTTTCAAGTGAGGAATGAAGATATGCGTTGAGTGCTCTCTGAGTTTTTTTAATTTTATTTGATTAGTAGGGCCCATCTGTACTTCTTCACTCACACTGGACATCAGCTATGTGTACATACACACAGATGTATGCATACATACACACATAAATACAAGGATATAGCACAAAGATTGGCCAGAATCCAGATCTTGCAGGTTGGACGATTCCCTTCCATTGACTTGAAGATTTTTTTTTCGTCCTGTTGTCAACTCGAGATGTGTTCTTTTCTGTTACAAAATTCAAGAATGTCTTACATCCAACTATTTAACCCTTCACAGCAACACTCCTTTTGTTTGCTGACATGTAATCAGGTCTGTACTGGGTAACACAGCATTTGTCTTCAGAGTGTATCTGTAAGATAAGAATCTTATGTGAATACACAATGCACATGCACATCAGGTGCCCATCAATGTAAGAACTTGCCATAAAGTAAGCACATCTTTCATTTTGAGGTGCTGAGAACCTAGAACTACAGTCCCATTGTCATTATTATAACTTGCCTGCTAGTTCCCTGCCCCAGTGGATACACTGCACTCTCATAGTATAGGGCTGAATTTATAGAAGGTGTTTCCTTTTGCTAATGGCATGTTGAAAAGGTTTTGTCATACTCCATTCATTATTATGTTGCAGAGCTGGTATAGACTTTTTCACATCGAGACTCCCAGGGCCTTCCTGATGTTCAGGCATTGCCAAAGCATCTGCCTGCATCCATCTAGTCATGCAGCAGGAAGATCAAAGATCATAGCATTATACTGAGCAACAGAGTTTCTGGTCAGTGTGTTGACTTGGATGCAGTATGTTTCTGAGCTATTGAGCAGGGGCAAAAAAATGTTCCTGTGGCTTTTATCTGCCCCAATGATAAGAGGATGGCATTCTTTTATCTTGCCAGAGCTCTTATTCTCTACCCACAGGTATCTTTGGATTGCTTTGGGAATATCCTTGCTAGTACAGTATGAGGGAACAAGACGTGAGTCTGCCTTGGAACACTCTCCAAAGATTAATTCCTACAATTCTAAGATATCTTAGTACTGTTTTTTTTTTTTTGCCCTGGGGCACTGTCAGCTGAGATTTTTCCTGCTGTATTTTCAACACAATTATCATCATTGGTGTAGTAGAAGTAAACCAGAGTTTATTCTGAAGCTATTAGACAGAAGATCTCAAGATGGGAGAGTGCATTGATCACCACTGTCTTTTTTCTCTGAAGATGTTGAACTGCGTTCTGCAGTGCTGAACTCCTTGTTAATTAAGCTATGTGCATTGCTTTTCTGTTTTATATAACCAAACCAGAGGGGAATCTGTGGTTTCAGCAGCCTGCATAGTAATACCTTGCTCTTGCTCTATTTAAAGACAAAGCATTTCTGTACACAAGGGGTTAGCTCCTTACCTGGAGGGAGAGGATTCTTTCTCCCTTTAAGTGCACTGGCATTGCCAATATCTAGAGCTTTTTAAGTAGAGAGCTTAAGCAGCTTGTCGGATGGCAGCCAGAACTTCTACAAGCTTTCTTACTAGCTCAGATGCCTCCTGACAATCTTCTATTTCAGAATTTTGGCTTTTGACATAGGTCAATACTAGAAGATATCAGTAAACTTGTCTTAACATTTTGTCTTTGGAAGGATTCAATTAATTTGCTAATCACAGACAGATCAATTGTATCTACAGAAGTGGAGTGTGTCAGTGTCACACTTGGTGAAATCCACCTTTTCCTGTGAGGAATTTATTTGCTATCTACCTGGATGTTGCTGTAAACTATTTTTATCAGGTCTAACAGCTGATAATTTTTACTGTTGTGCATCACTGCATTAACCTTCTAGGGAGTGACATAGCACATCTTTGGGTAATGGCAAGGGAATCATTGCTCTTGCGTGCTCTCTTCACTTTTTTTTTTTAATAGCACAGGCTGCAGCAACTCCCAGAAATACAGTGCCTGTGACAAGCTGATTTGTTTCTCCCTGGAGCCGATCAACCCCTTACCAATGTGATGAGTTGGACATACTCCCTTCTGATCTGGCACATACGGCTTCTACCTCTTTTGGAAGAGTATTTCCAGGATGTTAATCAGGGGCATAGCTTCTGCGGTCTCTGCAGCATTACAGCAGTGAGGGGCTGCATGGATAGCTGGAAACCTGAACTTACTGGTTGAGACACTTCAGTATCATGCTTGCTGCATGAGGGAGTACCCATGTGGCTGGGTGGCATAGAGGCTAATGACAGGCATAAAGGATGAAGAATTCATCTGAGGGTCACCAGAAGTTTTTCTCTCCCATCCTATTTCCTCAGACTGCAAATGGCAATCCTATTTTTTTCCCCTGATTCCTTACCGTTCATGTCTGAAATCCTTCTAAATTGTTTTATGCCATCCGTGAGTCTGGACAGATCTGTTCTTAGTATTTTAAGGTTCTCTACTGTCATCACTCTGACCCAAAATAAACAATGTCAGGAAAAAAATACCAGTCTTCATTCACTGTCAAAGAGGATTTTAAGTAGTTTGCCACTGAACACCCTTCATGAAAGGGCACTGAGCAGTGTCTGTGAGGGAGCATTTTCCTTTTACCAGGTTCACAATAATATCAAGCCCTAAATGAACTTATGCAGCTGGGGGGAGTGTGAGGGAGGGGGAAAATAACCCTTCCCAGATCTTGGTGTCCCCACCCATCATTTGGCTGCAGAAGCCGTAGTGGTTTGGCTTGCTGTGTGTACTTTTTATGTTTGCTTGCTTAGGTTAAAGCTGGATGCTTGCTGTTTGGTTTTTACCAGAGCTCACTATAAATGCTACCTAGGTTTTAAATGAAAACAGTGAATTTTGCTTCATAAATTGATGACAGAAATTAGTCACAGTTTAAAGGAGAAAATCACAAACAGAAATAAATATAAATGTTAAATATATCATTTGGGATGTGAATTGATACCTTTAGCCGTCTAAGGAAATGCTGTAGTATTCTGAGCTATTCTGAGTTTGACTCAGCTGCCCTTTGCCTCCAAAACAGTTTTTCAGAGCAAACAGTGCTTTGGTCCTTCCCTCAGGCTTTATACCTGAAAGCTACTAGGATGCAAACAAATTAGCAATACAAGGCTGCTTTCTCCTCTGTTACCCTCCCATCTTCTTCTTTCTTACTAATTTATTGAAAATTCTTTGTATTAGTCTTATTTCATGCTTACAAATGTCCAAGACATTGTTTTGATTCAGTTACCAGAAAGACTGTGTATTATCTTGACTTTTTTTATAATGCTTTTACCATGTCTGGAAGGTTATATTATTCATTATCTCTCTGACCTCTTTCTTCTCTGTCAACATGACTTACTTGTGCTATTTTTTTCATGGCTCCATAATAAATTTTATCCCAGTACATACTGTACTGCAGTATTTCTGACTGTCCCATGGCTTGCGTTACATTTCAAAGTTTCTGATAGATGGACGGGTGATGTGGCACTTGTATGCTCCAGATTTTTCCTCTGCCTGTGCTTTGGGATGCTGATTGGTTTTATGTCTCCAAACTTGAGTGTCTTACCATGAGAAGTGCTGAGAACCTGCTTGCTCCTTCCATTAAAGGTGGCATGGCATAACTCCTGCCAATGTGTCTTTGTGCTGTGCTGTTGTCTGTGGCATGCCTCTTCTCAAGCTCTGAACTGTGGCAAAATGCCCATTTAATACAATCATAGCTTTATAATTGAGGTTGGAAGGGACATCTGGAAAGTTATCTAGGCTAACCCTTTGCTCAAAACAGGGTCATCTTCCACCATCTCTTGGCTTGTACCTCCACTTGACATGGATGAATGAGACGTATTTCCCTCAAACACAAAACGGTGTGAACAAACTCCACCCAGAGCACCTCTCAACATCTCAATTGTGACTGTGGCACCTATTTTCTCTCCCATGCTGCCTTCAACAGAGAATTATGTCTTTCCACTAAGGATTTCTTCAAAATCACTACTTGATTAAGAATGGCAACTAAAAGTTTACTTGTCAGGTAAATAAAATCTGCCCTAACAATTACCCAGTGTGCCACCAGTCAGTCACAGCATGCCAGCATGCCTTTCTGCTCTGTCAAATGTATACATTCTTGTCCTATATCTGTAATGTGGCTCTTCTCTGATCCAATCAGTGATTTCTTGCCTATCCTCATCTTGAAGGTAGCTCAACCTCCTTGGGGCAGTATTTCTGGCAGACTTAACACTGTGCACAAGAAATTCTACAAATTCCTCAGCTATCCCCAGTGCTTCAGATGTGTACTCTGGTACACCTATCTCAGCGTCTCTTGTAGGTGAATACTTCCAGGTGAAGAGACTTGAGATCTTAGTGTTGCTTCCAATTAATTGATGGTTTTCAGAGGTTTTTGTGAGGCCCTGCACAGAAGATGGTTTCTCTGTATCATCTTGTATAATTTCTGCTTGGCTGCACTGGAGCCATAGGGGAGCAACTATTTATGATCTGCCTTTGACAGCCTGTGCTTTGCTCAAGTCTTTGTGGAAGAATGCCAGAAGCTTTTTGTTCTGGACTACTATTCTACTATTAAAGTATTCCTCTCACATGTAAAAGTTGCTTGCCCTTGGCAGTTAGGGAAGACTCATAGCTCTCAAATTCCCTTGTTCCTACTTCCCCGAAGTTCTTACTGCACAAACAAATCCAAGAGGAATCTCTTTAACTAATCAAATGTACTTGGGGCTTTTCCCCAACATGCTTGTGAGCAGTGGTGGTTCTGGGGTATGCCTTGATACATGCTTGGAGGGGGGGGCACTGGGCCCTGCCATCTGCCATGGAAAGTTTGGTGAGAGTAGATTTGTTTGTTGGGAGAAAAAGGTACTGAATATTCCAGGCAGGCATTTAGATGCACTGGGAGCCGAAGGTGTAAGGTCCTCTGATGTCGGTGTGGACCCCCTGCTGTGGGAGGGAGCAAATGGAGTTAGTCTTGTGTGCTGAAAATTACTAGTGGTTAGGAGGACAAGCTGGCCAACTCTCATCTGTTGTGTTATGCCCTGTGTATTACACTGAATAAATGGCAGAGTGTTAGTGGCTTGTGCGTATCGGGAAGGGTCAGGGCCTGTGTGGCTTTCTCAGGACAGTGCTGTTTCCTCTGGGTGGGGGGGGGCTGCCTGTGGGCCTTGCCTGGGTCTTCTCCTCCCACTGTTTGTTCTTCCTCTGTTTTTGCAGGCAGAGGTTGTGAGTTGAGTGGGTGCTATAATGGGATGGTGGTGAATCTTGGGAGGTGGAAGGGACTGTGGGATGTGTGCCTCAGTGCATGCTCCTCAACAGAAAATACTGTGATAAACCTCTATGTTATACACGTGCTGTAGCAGCAATGCTATTTGGGCTGGTGTTGTAGGCTGCTGCCTAACACTGTGCCACCAAAACCAATCTGAAGTGTCAAATGTGTCCAGCTTTGGCAGGAAGACTCAAATGCTTGCTCTCAGTGCCTACGTGACCTCTTGCTGGGCCATCTCAGCACAGCCTCAGTAGTAGTATCTAAATGAAATGACATCTGAGTCTTGACCAGTTTGAAACCTCCAGTTTGATACAAAGTGGCCACTCAGTGACAGTACTCAGGAGGTGCCTTTCAGATCAGAGTTCCTGGGGGACATTTGTATCTGTATATGTGAAGTTAGCTTTCAGTAACACTTCTAAGCTGATGAACTAATCAAAACATCTCCAGTTTCTCAGCTCCTTCTTGCTCTGTTCTGCTCTTTTCACAAAGTATTCAAGTCTCCTTAACTGATAAGGGCCAGCTTCCTGTTTACCAGGCCACCATCATGCAGGCAGAGCTGAAAAGACTTACGTGTACCTGTTAGAAGGAATTCAGTAATGCTTGTCTACATACATTGATTCTATTAATTTGTCCTTTCTGGTAGTCACTTCTGGTAACTGTTACACATGTATTTTGCTTCCCACATCCATGGTGTTTTATGGAGAGACGGAATATGATCATGTTTTATTTCTAATTTGTGGATCTCCAGCTTAAGACAATTTGAATGGGACTCTTCTCCAAGCATGGCATATCAGCTTATTGTTTGTAGCTTGAAATTTAAGATACTTTAAAGTAAATAAATAAAAATTAAAAAAACAATAGCTCCAGATTCACATCTGTCTTCTAAAGCTTTTTCTAAGACCTTCTGCTAGATGTTAGACAAAGAATCTGAACTTACCCCCTGAATAGCTATAATTGCCCAGCTATAAATATTTATACAGTTATCAAAGAATTAACATTATGCTGTGGGCCACTATCCTAGATATCTAGGATATGACTAAACTGGATTGTAGAGCCTTACTCTGGTATATGCAAGCACTGGGTTAAGTCTAAACATCAGTATTGCATAAAAAGGTTTGTTATGTCATAGCACTTCAAGTATTTATCTAACATCTAGGCAATCTATTGTATAGTTTTAAGGTGCACAACTGTACTGATTTTTTCCCATTTCTTTGGTGTTCCCAAATGAAAATATGCTTACCTTTGTAGCACAACAGTCACAAGAACATAAAATACGGGAAGGCTTCATAAGCTTTCTCTTCGGGAATTAGCAGTAACTTGTTTTCAGATTTTTAGTTATTCCTTGCGAACACTTATAGGTTGAAGACTAAAAACAAAAACAAGTTTTGCTGTTTTTTTCATTAGTAATTTTTCTTTTCAAACTCAAGTATTTGTTACTTGAGTAAAGTTTTAGGTGGAATGCAATTTCTATACAGAGCTTGTTGCATGATTGCTTAGCATGATCAAACTATTGGCCAAGCAAGTGTTTTGTACCATGGTCCAGCAGACGTTCTGGTGGGAGGTCAGACAGTTATAAATAACAAGATAAATATGGCAGTACATGATGAAAAAAGGAAATTTATAAATTCTTATCAGAATTATCTAATACGCCATTCAGCCTATATAACTGTATTTGCTATTGATTCTAAAAAAACTGGGATTGCTTTCTAAATGTTAAATGCTTATAAATTCTTTTTTTCTCTCTCTTCAGGAACTCGCAAAGTGAACCTCACATCCTGGCATCATGACAAAGGCCAGGCAAACTTATCAAATATGACATTCAGTAATGGAAAGCTAATTGTTAATCAAGATGGTTTTTACTACCTGTATGCCAACATTTGTTTTAGACATCATGAAACTTCAGGAAACTTGACTAAAAGAGGGCTTCAGCTGATGGTATATATGACTAAGACAAACCTTAAAATAAGGCGCTCTGATGTGTTGATGAAGGGGGGAAGCACCAAATACTGGTCTGGGAATTCAGAATTTCATTTTTATTCTGTAAATGTAGGAGGGTTTTTTAAATTAAAATCTGGTGAAATGATAAGTGTCCAGGTATCAAACCCATTGCTACTGGATTCATCACAAGAAGCAACTTATTTTGGGGCATTTAAAGTAAGGGATTTAGACTGATTCTTTCTTTAGTGTGCTGAAAATTGTTTGAGTTTTTAGTGGTCCAGAAACAACTTGAAGACAGAACTGAAATATTTTACAACCCAATTGCATCTGTACAAGCCATATATATCTAAAGACACATTTTTTCCCTGTGCTGGCTCCAGCGGGAGTCACACAAATGCATAGAAGGGCAAAAGTACATAGTTCTCTTGATTCAGTCTCATAGAAGTTTTACTCCACTGGCTTGAGTAAAGTCATTATGACTTTTACATTGGTGTAGTTGAAATCAGAGCAATTAGTACTATTGAACTTCTGTTTCCAAGTTCTGCCCTGACTTTTTAACCTCTGCTACTCTTTACTAGTTTTGGCACAAACATAGGGCAGGACAGAATTTGGCTCCCAACTTGCATTTAGGGCTCGGTTTTGCTTGGGGTTGAGTGTTCTGACCCTGAGATTATGAAAGTATGACTAATCCCATTGCATTTAATGTGGCTTTTCACATGCTTAGTTAAGCCTGTTCTTGCTTTGCTGGATTAGAATTGGAGAGCTCAGGCTGTAGCAGAAATGAATTGCAGAACGTCTAAAAAGTTCAACTCAAGTTTTTCCCTGATTAAAAGGGCTATTCCAGAAAGAAAGGTGATTATCTGGCCTTGCAATTCGAAAAGGTTAATTACAGGTCATTTTATTATTGTTGCACAGTTAATTGCAAATATAGATTGCCAAAACACAGTGTGCCTTTAAAATATTACATTGTGCCAGAACCTGCAAAGACATTTTTTAGACAAAAAGTATGTATTTTTATATTCTGTAATATCTAAAGTTATATTTCAGGTGTAATGTTTTGTGTAAAAAAAAAAAAATGTAAATTATATTGTCCTATAGTATTTGATACAAAATATTTAAAATCTCTTGCTGTTTGTATATTTAATGTTTTAAACTGTTTTTAATGTACAGACATGTTAAACTGGTGCACTTTTTAATCCCAATGGGAAAAATTGCAGCTAAAAGAGGTTGTTTGCAATTAGCAAATGTAATATATATCTTTGTTCTTTTTAACTTAATAGATTCCTGTTAAACTTGTTAGTATTATTGGGAAGGGGGGAAATCACACCAATGTAATAAATAATTACACCAGAATGCTGGTCACTGGGTGCCTTTCAAACCTGGAGGGTAATTGACATTACAAAGCTGGCGTTACCTAAAGAAAAAGAAAAAAAAAAAAACCCATAATAAACCACAGAAATATATTAGGGGTATTTATACTTACTGAACAGGCATATTTTCCTACAACAAAATCTGCAAGTGGTAAATTCTGCAATTGAGTAATGACTTACTAGCTTAGTTTCCTGAAAAAGTGAAGCTTATGTCATTGCGTTGCCTGTCCTTGTCTCCCCTTCTAGCTTTTAAAACTGCACACTTCTTGCCAGATTGGGCAGATGATTGGCAGTGTTAAGAGATATTCTTAGAGGTTTTATGAGAACAGACAGCTGAGAACAACTCAGCCATTATACATGATTTTTCAGTGGCTGGCCACTGTTCATATTAGCCAACAAATTAATATGGGGGGGACTCCTATCTAGCTGCAACATGTGTTGTTGCTTGTGTAGTTGCTTGGCCAAAAGAGGTAGGTGGATGTAATCTGAGGGTGGCTTTGGGGGACGTAGGAGGGACCCGCAAGTACTGCGGGTCATGTTTAGAGCACAGCTAGGCAGGGAACAAACAGCAACTTATTGGGGAAGGGATGAGGGAGGTTTTAGGAGTGTTTGTTTGTGTGCTCTAAGGATGATGTGGGGAAAACCTGCTCTTTAACACGGTAAGAATCACAGAAAGCAAGACTCAAATCTGTAGGAATTGAGGCTTCTTACAAATCCTCAGGCTTGTTTTTTTGTTTTGGTAAGAAACTGAGTTGAATTCAAGCAATTATTTTATACTGTATAATAAACATTTCTTTTTAATGTTAATATTGTTTTCTTACAAAATATATTTCTAAGAAAAAAAAAATCATGTTTCTGATTTCTTTATTTTCCTGTGTCCCTGTATGTCTTGTGCAGCTTTAATTTTTTCAGATTTCAGAATATGCAGGCTGGGTTTAACTCATTCCAGAAAACTGAGACATAAATATTTTGAATCAATTACAATTAATTTTATGGAG
The DNA here is from genome assembly GCF_003259725.1 of Athene cunicularia. Classification (NCBI taxonomy): domain Eukaryota; kingdom Metazoa; phylum Chordata; class Aves; order Strigiformes; family Strigidae; genus Athene; species Athene cunicularia. The sequence goes on along the minus strand of NW_020799091.1, from coordinate 31,601,938 downwards.
TTTTGATTTGGCTCCAAACATCCATCCACCACTTTCAAGTAGGGCTACATCATCAGGGGTTGGAAATTTAGCTGGAAATGAGGACTTCCCATTTGTGTTTTACACCAGATAATTATCAGTTCAAACCCAGAAATGGCTGAAGAATCTGGTTGGTTTTTGTTTGGTTTTTTTTTTCAAAATTTCAAGACCTACAGGTCACACTCTGTATTTCTTCCACTATAGAGATGTCCAGCAGCAGGCTGGGAGAAAAATGTCTGCTCTGTTTGTCTGTTCTGGGGTTAAGTCACCTCTGGATAGGTAGAGATATGGGGGTTTGAATACTTTGAAGGTTGAGTTAGACTTAGCAGTTAGTAGTTGCCCTTAGCAAATGCTCTGCCTAGGTATGGTGTTTGTATGAAGGAAGGGACCCACCAGCACTAAATGTCATCTGAATGACGGTGACAGTAGCTAGGAGTGTGTGCTAGGTAAGGTCACAGCATGTGTAGTGTGCGGTGAGCCCCAGGGAAGACGCTTGTGGGTTACCTACACATCCTGAGCCGCCAGAGGATGGAACAGGGATTCTGAGGCTCAGCTTGGTAGGTCATCAGTGCTCATTAGGAGTGCTGTAAACACTTGAATTTCACAATGTGATATAGGGCTTTAAATTTCGTTGTGTGATGATTTTGCAGTTTAAATTACTTGGGGTGGTTGGGTTCTTTTTGCCTTAGTGTCCTCTGCATGCAAATTGTCCAGCTGTTTGATGAACTAGGTGGGAGGGATGTGATAAAATAGTTCTCATGGGGCTATATAGGCTACCCTGGGGGTTTTAATTAGGAACAACACTGGCTATTCATTCTCTCTACAAAATAGAAAGCAAAGAAGAAGACCTATGCCTTGCCCTCGCCCTTGTCCTGCTTACATCTGTTTAAAAGGAAGCAGGAAGCTCCACGTAGAGCTGTTAGTACATTTTGATTTTGCTCTTTACATCAAAACAGATTGAAAAGCTTCAGTGGGGTCATCTGAGGCAGCCTGGGCACATGTGCCAAGATGATAAAGTAGAACCACCTGCTCTAGCACTGACCTTCCTAAAAACAAGTCTTCCCCCAGAAGTGGTCGTTCTTTTCTGTCTGCTTCATTTATTTAATTACTTCATTGGGACACAATTAATGAAAAGAGTAGACTAATCAATTCATGAAGAGAGTTACCTTGAGAAGAAGGTAATGCTTTCATGGCTAAGAAAGGTACATGTGATTCTTATTTTGTAATCTTCAAAAGATAGTTGGCCTGTGGATAGAGGATGATTATTTGCTGAAATTTGAAGTTAAAAAAATTACTTGGAAATAGTTTACTTGGAAATCAGTGTAGTTGCATGCATGTAAACATCCATATATTCTTACTGTGTTTGTGCTAAAAAAGTAAATTTTCATACATAGGGTTACAATTGCATATTTTGGCACCTGGGTACTCCCCTCCACCCCCCCGCCTTCCAAAGCTCTTTCCAGCCAGCAAGTGTTTCTTTTTCTGTCTATCCCACTTCCTTTTCTCTGGCTCCTTCCAGCTGCCAGTGTCTCCTGCTCGCCCCACTCTCCCTGACTGACAGCTCTTTTTCCTGGTGGTAGCAACTGCCTTGGGTCAGATCTAGGCATACTTCACCTTATTTGGCCCACTTTCAGGTGGCTTTGCTGTGTCTTTGGATGGAAAACAAGAAGAATTATGTTTTGTCAAAAGATTTTGGGGGCATTGATGCAAGGGCTGAGCTGGATAGGAACAAAGAAAAGTAGTTGGGGAATAAGGAATTAGCAGATTGGATACACGAAGCAGTCCATACTGCCCCTTGGTTTGAGGTACCACCTTTGGACGGCTCCAAACAATTATGGCATTCTTATACTTTTGCTGTTACAAAATTAGTCTCCAGAAAAACTTCACAAATATGGCTGTATGCAGAATTTTGCTGCAGTGATTTGAGAAAACTCACACTTAAACCAGAAAGTGTTCTTACACATATACAGAGACAATTTCTTGTTCTTTCTCCCTCTCTGTATGGGAGTCTTGTCCACTATTTCCTGGTTGCTGGTATTTGGGATCACCTGTGGACTTTGCCAACTGTTGGTCTGGGTTTTTTAACTCACTGGGGTCTGACCCATTAGATCCCATACCTTTGTCTAATGTCATTTTTTGTGACTAGCTCCAAAGCAAAGCTCAGTCATGAAAAGCTGAGACCTGTGTCAGCTCGAGATTGTTTAAATCGGATTTCACAAATTTCTAGGCAACTTCGGGTGCTTCTTTTTTTTTTTTTTTTTTTTTTTTTTTTTTTTAGCCTGGTCTGAATGTGCTCGGTGTTCTTTCTGGGTTTCCAAGGAAGTATTTGTGCCGAGGTGGAGGTGAGGAGCTGGGTGTCTTTGATTTACTGCTACCTGTTCACAATCTGTTTTATGAAGTTTACAGAGGGCACATTTTCCTGACATTTGTTCAGCGTTTGAGCCATGTGGTCTCTACCGCCTACCCTCTTGCATGAGACACATTGCTTTTCCCCAGACCACACATCACCAAATCCAATCGTTTTATGTTTGGCTATTACAGAAGACAAGCAGGAACTCCAATTGTTTTCTGCTTCTTACATGCTGTAAGTCACAAAATGATAGATTCATTTTTTTCAACCTTCTGGTTCTTGATTCAGTCGCTGCATGAGAGATCCCTGATTTTTTCTTTAGCAGGGGATGCTAGAATCCTTTGACCACCAAGCTCACAGTTTAGGTGCTAACATGGCTTCATAACCATGATGCAGATGTAGCTGCTGCCTCATCAAGTAGGTTCCAAGCTCCCTCAGTCCCTGAGTCTGTACTACTGGGTGTAAGGCTGCCTGGTGGGAGGTTTTGGGGATCCCAACTCCGTAAGGTCAAGATTCACAAACATGATCTCCTCCCCCTGTCCTGTTCCTGGCAGCTTATGGATCCTGCAGCACTGAAACATGACCACATGCAAGGTAATTGGTTGGGAAGTTCAGTTATTCTCTTGTATGCAACGTTTTTACCTCATGTCCCAGCAGTTTGAAGGATTTTAACCTACTCTTCACTATTAGTTGGACTGACTGAATGAAATGCTTGGAATGTCACAAAAGACCACCAGATGTCAGAATCGCAACTTTCCATGGACAGATATAATCAGTTAACCACAGATGTGGGCTATGAATGCATAGAGTGGAGCAGCCCTTCACTGCTAGTCCGTAGTTCGTTGCTGACCTGGTGCGGGTTCATGTGCTGGCTCTGACCCCGGCGTGTGTTCTCCACCATGCTGACATCCTGGGGGACTGATGTACAGCAAATGACATAACCTGCACATACTTATTTTTCCCTCTGGGAACTAATAACTAATGACATTGCCTTAGTTAGCAACCATCTGCCGATTGTCTATTCTTTTTCATATAAATATCTCCAAAATATAATGCTTTCTGTGTTACACAAAAGTTTGACCAGCTCCCTGGTTACCTGCAGCATTTTGCAATGTGAGCTTCACTAATTATTTTTTCTGCAGTACAATATCACATACAGTAACACAGCTTCAACAAAACAAGGTCGATCTGGTTTAATGGTTTATCACTCATCACGGCTCCAGATCTTCGCTCTGGAAAAACAGCTGCAGTTCTGGAAATGGATAGTTAGGTTATTTCTGTCCTGCTAACTGGAAGAGGGCTGGAGTTATGAGGCAGTGAGTGGCATACAGCCTTGCAGCTTAAGCCAGCCTCTCTCTTAAGTAGGAGATCCTACCAAGTTGCAACCCACTAAGTTGTTTTTTTATCTCACGAAACTGAGCATATGTGCTACACACCCTGGGGCTCAATGTAGAGGGCTCCTTCAAGCAGGTCAAAACAGAGCCAGCAAGGGAACTAAAATAAACCCATGTGGGCAACAAATGTCCAGGCCTGAGCTTCTGCCTTTTTTTTTCTTCGATGTATTACCATTGATAGAGAGTAATAAATTAGAAAATTATGTGGCAGCACAAATAATTTTTTATTTATTGACTATTTTCTGAAAGCAGCTGTTGATTTTACCATCTGTTGTCACCTGTAAAGATATAGTTGAATTACTACATGTGATATGCATTTTCCCTCAAATCTGACAGTCCTATTATATCACTATGGATAAGAAGAGATAATTTTATTTTAACCTCATTAACCTTTTTATAAATATTAAAAGTAATATTATGAATTAGTATCATGTGTGTTGGACTGCAGTCCAGCATTCTGCTGCCTGTGGATCAGAAGTGGTTTATTCTATTTCTGCTTTGTCATCTGTTTATTCTTCTTTTTTTCAATTTGACTTGAAATTACATTTTAAAAACTTTTTTTTTTTTTCAAAGATATGAGCCAAATAGAAATGCTCCCGTGATTTATTTGAAAACAGCCAAACAAATTTCCTCAAGTTTGCTCTTGTTCTCTGGTATGTGCCATCTGTACACTTGCAGAATTTTGCTGATGTGTGAGAGTGAAACAAAGCAGCTCACATAAAAAAGATAATTGAGAAATCTATTGGCCCAGCTGTGCTCTAAGACTTGCTGAATGTGAAAAATTCCCCCCAAATACATAAATTGCTTGTTACAATTCAGTTTTATTAATCTTGGTTAGTATGGTACGGGTAAGAAAGGGCTTAGCTTCTCACATTGAAATCAGTGGAGGTTTTCCTGCTGACATCAATAAGATTAGTATTATAAATAGTCTTATATGAGACAGTTCCTTTTTAAGCCTTTTTTAAGAGGTGGTTATTTTAGTGTATGCTGGTTATTTGTTGCTTTGTGCAGTATAAACTGCTTTAAACCGTTAGCAACAATGTAAGTAGTGTTTCTTCTACATAAGATCTGCTAGTTGTAGCTATTTCAAATACAGCATATATAGTCTACATGTAACTGAGAATAATATAGCCCTGGGAATAATATTTGCTAGCTGGTGACATGTCTTATTTTTGTATCCCTTGTGAGATCTGCCACAAAGGAAGAATATAACTTGTTTTGGCATTTCTGTGCCTGCATTAGAAGGATGATACTGAATGACTATGGCAGCATCAACAACTAATGAATAGATGATGGAAATGCTGTCTTTGCTCACCAAATGCCCAGAATAACCCGTCCCTTGTCAGCATCCCAGAGAGGAACAGGCCAGGAACAAGGGCTCATAGCTACTCCATCCTAACTCTTGAGGCCATAATCTAGTGAGGGAGAAGAGATGTCACACCTGACTTGCCAGAGACTTTCACATTGCCTTATCAGTTGTGCTTGTGCAATGTATGTGAAAGATGACTCAAGCAGAAATTCTGCCTTAGTGGTAGGGAGGATATTTTTGGTTTATTTTTGTTGGTTTCGCCCAGGTATTGGTGACACTTATGAAACTGAAAGGCAGACAACAGAGGAGGCTCCAGTCAGCATCCACTGTCTTCCGCTTGTGAGCCAAATGCCTGGGAGCACAGATGGCCTTTATGACCATTATGGGCTGGAGGCACATTCAATGAAAAGTAATTTAAGTTCTTACAGAAAAAAAAGTATATGAATGTGGGTTTGCTCCCAACACGAGACAGTCTGAATCAACAATGGGAATGGGCCGGTTACCAAAGAGTCTGCTGGAGCAAGTTCCCTCTGCCAGAGCAGGATCTCCTCTCCCTCTTGGCCATTAGAGGGAGGAAAAAATAACAGACTATAAGAGCCACTAAAATAAGGACCAACACCAAGAATGTACCATGGGTTTAATACCAGCTCCTCCTCTCGAAGTAATTATAGCTGATGTTGCCCAATGGTTACCGATGAACTATCTTTCATCGCGGTCTTTTGTTTGGAGTCAGTAGTTTGGGTTGAACATCAAGACCAACACACGCCAGTCGGCTTCTCACAGAGAGTAAAATAGGACTGAAGGTGATGGTGAGCATTGTGCTGCTTTAGCCATGAAAACAGGCAGCTGAGTTTGGGCTAGACCAAAACCCTCCCTATGTGTTTGTTTCACACTGTATAACCTTTACCCAAAAGTTCACCACAGCACTAATTTTAAAGTGAGAAAAGGCCAGGCTAAACGAAATACTGGTATTTCTCATATTATCAACTTCTGCGTACTCGGAAATGTGGTACTTGCTAAAAATGTATCGGTAAACTCAGAAGTTTTCTTTGAATTTCTTGATGTGACCTAGATTTAGGTGGTGCAAATAACCCTTACAATACCATGTTCATCTAAGCCATTCCTGTTTATGTGCAAAGGACATGACATATAACCACCATCATGACTCCCCCATACTTGTGTTTGTAGGGCAATTATTTTTTGTTAAGTGGAATATTAACTCTGTATATGCCTCTGAAGGCTCAAGTTTGACATCACTCCTAAACTTCAGTGCTGCACATTTTGGTATTTCTTCTGCTATGGAAGTGAGGCATTCATTAGATGCCTGGATCATTGCTCCAAAGACACTGATGTGATGGATGTGATCACGCATAACTTTCCACATAGAGGAACCTCCATTTTAATTACAGCAGCTAATATTACTAATATTACTCTTCTTTTTCATCTGTTTGGATGTGACAACGAACAGTGCTCTTGTTTTTTTTTTCAGTGTTTAAGGCAGAACTTTATTTAATGCAGTAAAAAGTTTGGAAAAGTAGTATGAGACCACATGGAGGTCTCTACAAATGGTAGGTAGCAGTTAGGACTGGTTTTGATTCCTTTGCTAGAGCTGTGATGTGCTCTGCTAGGATTAAAGCATTTAAGAGGAAAGCTGCTTCCAGAAAACCAGCAGACATTTCTGTGTAGAAGGACCTGTCATCTCTGTCTTTGATTTTAAGGATACAAATTTTTCTGATTTTGCACATGGTCAGAACTGCCCCCATCTGAGCAACTCCTGCCTAATCCGGGTAGAGATGTAGATTCAAAGCGTGCTGGTGCTCTCTCCCCAGAGGAAATAAGCCAACTGCTGCACTAAGATAACATCAAAACCATGAATACGTCCAGACTCTTTATAAAACTGTGCATTTGCTCAGTGGTTAGAGGTGCTCAAACCATGAAGCCATGAAGTAGGGAGACCAGAAAAGCAAGGAGAATTTTCCTCCACAATTGCATACTATTTGTGCAGGAAGGAAAAAACCATCAGCTGTGCTTTCCCCACATGCCTCTATGTTTCTCCCAGGTTGTTCCCTTGTCAGCAGTGCCAACCATCCATAGTGCCTGAGCTTCTCAACCCAGCCATGTCTTCAGTGTTGAAGTGGTCTTAAACTCTGGCCTTCAGATGACCACCCTTTGCAGGGATTTACAGAAGAGCCCTGAGGCCTTTTTAGATAGTTGGGGCTGGGCAGCAAAGTGTTTGAGGACCTGAATCTAGGAGATCATGTACCTCTACATTTTTTTAGTCCTGAGCTTCCTAAATTAGGCAATGCTGTTAACTTTTCAGGAGCCAGATGCAAAGGAACAATGATTCAAGGTGACAGTCCAGCTCACATTTCATGAAGAGATTTCCAAATTTTACAATGCTGAGCTGAGCACAATGGGTGCAGGCTACCTGTAAAACTAGGTCACATCTTCAAGCTGTAACGTAATCTAGGTCATACTTTCTGACTAGTGAAGAGGGGGAGTGTGAGTTTCAAAAGCTTGTAAATTATTTCCTGGAAAAGACCCAACATGATTAAGTGCTATCCAAAAAATCAACTAAGCCAGCTTGACACACAAGAGGAAGTTCATAAAACATCACTTTATCTTCCTCCGCTTCATGAAAATGGAAATGTATTTCCCATTCAAAATAATTGGTGGTGCAAAAATTGATGCTGCTTGTGGTTTAAGCTGCTACTGAGTCATTTAAAGTTTTGTGAGCAGGAACATTCAACACAGGCTTTTCTGGGTCCATTCCTATAAATTGCATAAGTAAGTGGGAGGTTTGCTTGGCCAAGCCTGAAAGTCACTTGGGTTTGCAGGGGTCAGAGAAGAAATTTATAACTTCACTTTCTAAATTAATCAACAAATAATTTTTTAATTAATAATCCTCACAATACCATGCAAAGTAGGTAGGTCTGGGAAATTATACATTAAAAACTAAATTACGCAATGGAATTTTCAGACTCACTAATGGGAAAATCAGCCTCAGATGTCCACATCTCTAGAATCAGTTGATCAGAGCTAACTCTTCTGACACTTTGACATCTCTGTGCTGTCCTACAGTCATTGAATTCTGTGCAAGAAAGGGTTGATGTCCGCAGGTTCTTCTTAACATTTCCATTGTGTCTGAACTCAGTGTCACAGTGAACAATAACTGGGACATTGTTTAGAATCATAAATAACACGCCTGGCCAAAAGTATATAAATACAGAATAACAACAGCAATGAATGATCTGGTTGAGATTTTTGAAGCTGGACTCAACTGCTTAACAACCAATTTTGCTGAGAGCTGAGCATTGAAATTCCTTCACTGTCTCAGAATAATCCAGGCTAAGGTTTTATCCTCTGAATCTTCCTGTCTGCTGTGTGGAAAGAGAAGTGTCCAGACTGATGTCTGTAGGGGACGATGAGCAATGCTGGAATGGCTGGTGGGAACAGATAAAACAGGACCACATTTTCCCAAAATAGTACCTTCCCTCTGGCCCCAGGCTGGTGGGGGGGGAGACCTCTCTTGACTTAAATCCTCTCTGACTTGCATGACAACACATGTCTTGCCTCTGCTCAGGGTCCTGGGGAAACCCTGTGGCCAACAGTCTTGAGAAAGCATGCCAGGGACTTTTGCCGCCTTCATTTTGTCTCCCTGTGCTGACAGTCTGCTTGCTCACATCCTGCTCCTTGCAGTGTCTCTGCTGCCCCATCGCTTCACCTCTGCTCAGCTCAGGTCCTCCTCCCCTCTATACTCTGTCCCTCTCCCTCACTCTTTCCTAGCCCACCTGTCCCATGGCAGCCTCTTTCCCACCCTGCAGAAGTCCTGCATCCATTTGGCACCGATACGGTCTTTGCCGCCATGACTTGTTTTGCATCTGCTGTGAGTCTTACCTGCCCCTATCAATGCTCATTTTGGGTACAGGCTTTAAGGACAGAGACTGCTTCTTTGCATCTGTGCAGCCCCTGGTCTGATGGGGTCCTTGGTTAATCCTTAGACATTGCCATAGTAATTGTGATTAAAGCTAAACTATGTTTTACGTGGAGCTGATGTAACTTGACTCAGTGGGTCAGTAGATGAGACAAGTGGTTTGGTTTTGGTTTTTTTTTTTTTTACTCCTGTATCTGTGCACTGGAAAGCTTTCCCTCTGTACAGCGCAGACCAGCCAGCACACACCCCTCCAAGGGAGGTGGGGGGTACTCATCATCTCCTCTTCGCCCCAGCTTTATTGTGCTGGCTTTGATGACTAAGAAAGAGCATGTATCCTCTCAGGGTCCTTCTACCTCCCGTGGTTAGGGAGATGTTAGTGCCACTCCTCCAGTGACGGCCCTTGGGAAGATCCTGCCTCCTTCTGTTGTTTTGTGTCCAAAATATAAATTCCTCCAAGATCCAAACATACTGCCATTTCCTACCAATCTCCTCACTCCAAAACACACAAAGTTTCCCAAATGTGGTGTGCCATAATGGGCCCACATTTGGGGACCTTCTTTTGTGTAGTGCGTTGGCAGCTTCTTCTTAGCAGGCAAGAGGTAGATATTGAGATATTTGCAGTATCTGATTTGGCCATAGTTTCAGAACCTAAGGCAGTATCTGCATTAACTAGGACTTACGTTGCTTATCATACTCCGAACCAGCATACACAGCACTAAAACTGCACCAGAAATCAGCCATTGGCAGACTGGAGTCGTATAACACAGCCAGGCAGCTGCACTACCTAGAATTTCCTCTTCGTTTGAAATACATAATAAAAATCTGAAGCAGGAAACGGGTTATCTGGTAAAATTTCAAATGATGCTGTTATCTTGTATAACCTCAGTGCATGCTAGAATTCATCACCTACCTTCCAGCCCTTGAAATCAGCTCAATTGTGATGAGCTGTTAGTCATTTAAATTCTCCTAGTATAGGTGTAGACATGCACACTCTGGTCTGCTCTATTATCTGTGGGTTATTTCTCAAAAATGTCACTTTCAGCTTTCATCTAGGAGCTGAAATTCACAGGTGTCAATGTGAATTAGGCAGTAGGGTTATGATGCAATACACATATATACACAGGTATGTCCTTACATATTTACTAGATAAACACTCACAATTGAAAATATTCGCTTCTGAACTAACTGTTCATTTTGTTTCCCTGGAACCACAGTAGCACAAATGGATCCAAGAAAGTTCTTGTGCTGTCTGATAAAACACATCCCTTAATAAATCTTTAAAATTACAGATGTCAGAGAAGCACTGCCATTAACTAACTAGTTAAAATGGACTGCCATCAACAGGACACAGTGGTCCTTGGCCTTCCAAGTGCCAGTCAAGTGAAGATTAGGTTTCTGAGACTTTTTTGTCTCAGAAGAGGTGTGTTACCTGAAGAGGTATATAGGCCTTGGTCTGTGCTTCTAAAAGGGGGTGAATTTTAACACAAATCAGAGTAAAGAGCAGTATATGATGCCAACTTAGTATTGAAGCCACCTCAGTTTCAGCCATATAAGTGAGTCCTATATCCAGGCTCTTCAGTCAGTGGAGACAGCAGATGCCCTAGATGGGGACCAAACCTGCTGTAAAAGAGGAGGGGAAAGGTGGGAGGACGTTCCTTGTGAAGGTGTCTGTCTCACTGGCTCATGGAAGCACTTCTAGGAGACTTCTCTAGCCCCACTAGAGCTCTTCAGATGGACCTGTTTGTTCCTGGTCAGTACAGCTTTCAGTATCACTGGCAAATCCCATATTTCTGGGACCACACACAGAAGCCTTCCAGCACAGACAAATGTTTCCCTGGGTGGGAGGATGAGTTGCCATGGGTAGGGGAAAATGTAGCCCATTGCTGAGCTCCCCAGGAGATGAGAGCCTGGAGGGAGAGATCACCTCTGCCAGTGGCAGTAGGAATAAGGAGCACTCAGAAGATGCTGTAAGATCCCCCCAGTCAGGCAATAGCACATATCTTGGAGTTGTCTGCAGCAAGGTCCTGGTCTGTGCCAAAGGGTATGGCTGTGCAGCATGCTAAGTAAAAGAGGAACAGGAAGCAAGTTTCAGCACAGGTTCCCTAGTCTTGTGTGCTGTGTAGCTGTGGCTCTGTTTTTTGCTGCTGAAGCTACTACCTCCCACCAAGCAGCACTGCTCTGCACAGGGCATAGCTCTCTGCAGGATGGCCAGGAGGTCATCTTTGGACTTGGCCTCAGAGTCATCCCTGGGCCTGTTTTCTGTATCAGTGTAGATGTGGCCTGAAGGACTTGACAGAAGAAACTTGTGGTCATTCTGAACTGGAGAATGGTGGTTCCTTAGAAGGAAAGACATTGTATTTAAAAAACAACCCAACAAAACCTGTGATATAAAGGTGAAAATGGCAAAAAGGATGTCAAGAACCAAAGCAACCTCAGGAGGAAGGTTTCTGGCTGTTCACCTGAAGGCTCTTGGTGGTGGGTGCTAGGTGAAATCAGCTGGTGGTTTCCTCAGGGTGTGGGTGTAAGAGAAGCAAGGACTTGGTCCCCACAGCTCCATTAGACACATCACGGACTGCCCACTTTCCCCTCCTGCCATGCTGGTTGGAGACTTGCTGAGCAGGACGCAGTGAGGCAGAGGGCTGAGGAATTCAGCTGTCCCTTCTGGACACTCATAAATGAGATGAACAGACTGAAAACCAAAGAGGATGAATGTGGCCTTTAGCTTTACCCTTGGCAGGCTTTGGTTGTTTTGACTTTTTGCCACCATGAAACACAGCTGAAAGAGCTTTCCAAGTCAGCAGCTGGTCTGCTGTCTGCTCAATTTGCTTGACAGAAAAATCAAAACATTTCTGAGCAAAATTGAAAATTTTCTCATGGAAAATTGCCTTTTTGTGAGGACAGTGTTATTTTCCCACTAAAATAATTCCAGCTATCTCTGTGTTATTGGTGCAAGGCTGACATAATAAACTGAAGCAACAACTCCATGTGGGGTGAAAGTCTCAAGGATGTAGAAGTCCAGAGAGTCATGACTGTCCAAGCTGTTTTGCTCCTTTTTGCCTTTCACACCGGTTTCAAACATACTTCCCTCATGCATGCTCTGGCAATGTCCTTATATTCTTTCCTGATAGCCTATGTCTGCTCCCCTCTTCCCTATATACCCTTTTGGCATTTAAGTTCACTTGGCATTTTCCTATTCAGGCAGGTTCACCTTCTGCTGTATCAATGCCATGTGCTCTGTCTTGTACATTGCAGTGGACTATTCTTGTGCAATGAGGTGGTTGCTCAACCAGCTCTCCTGGGCTTTTTGAGCAGCATCTCAAGGGATCCTGACTACTATTGACCTGAAAAAGTCAAGTCCACCCTCCTGAAATTCATAACAATTTTTGCACAGGTTGCCTTCCTCACTTCCCTCAGGATCTTAGGCTCCACCATCCCATTGTCCTCCCAGCCAAGGCTGCTATCAGCTATCACATACTTGATTAGTCTTTCATTATCCGTGAGCAGCTGAATTGTCCATTCACCTCCCTAGTTGTCCTGTCAAGTATCTGTGTAAAAAATTGCCCTCAACACACCCCAGAAAACTCCTGGCTTGCCTGAGCCCTACATGCTGCCCTTCCAGCAGATGCTGGAGTGGGTAAACTCCCATCTTGAGAACTGGGGCATGAGACCAGGAGACTTCATTCAGTTGTTTAAAGAATGCGTCACACACTCCCTCTTCTTGACCAGGAAACCTGCAGCAGATAGCCACTGTGGCATGCCACCTTGCTGATCCTGTGCCTTCAACATAACGATATAGACAAGAATAACCTGAAAATGTATCTGATCCATACAGTGTCAAACAAGCTCTTCTTGTCACCAAAAAGTAACTGGATGTAGTGTTTATTATTGAGGACCAATTCAAATAAAAGACTGCGTGCAGAAACAATGCATGCAAGACAGTGAAGAGTCTGGAGGTGAAAAAGATAATGATTTATTCTTGCGTGTATGCTTCAGTTCTAATGAGAGTTTGATTTCATCGACTACGACCTCAAGTCAGGTTGGCAAGCATGCAAAACCTGAATTTAATCAAGCCTTTCACTGTTTGCAAAGCAGCAAAGGATATGCTTGGTAAGCAGAGTAGACATATCTGTATGCTGGTCTCTGCAATGTGCAATGTGTGCCTGCACAACTGGGCTGTGGCTACTGCTGCCAAACTCCTCTGAGCAAATGAACAGAGCATATCAATTTACAGAAATGAAGAGAGCACATCATATTTCAAACTTCCCTGTGTTCTTGGGAAAATATTAACAAATTCAGCATCTGGGGATGGTAAGAAGAAAAATTCAGAGCAGAAGAGTGTTAGCTGGAGAAAGCTAGTCTAAAGAGACAATCATCAGTCAGATCACAGCTCAGATAAAGAATTCCAGCGGGAATCTGGAGATGTAAGTATTCATTAGTTAGTTTTGGAGCCCTGTCCAAGTCATAGTTCTTTATAGTCTAATTCTCCTTTCCCCAAAATTCTGTGTAGGCCTTCCTGAGAGAGAGGATAAAGAGTTGTATCTTTATCTGGGAATGTAATGGAATACAACTGCCTTTCCACCACAGAGGTGTGGAGAAGAAAGGAGAGAGAGCACAGACACAGGAGATGAACAGGAACATGTCTGTTGAGGAAACCTGGGTCTTGTAAAACTGAACTTCAGAGGCAGCCAACCCCCACAGATTTCTCAAGTTTTAGGAGCCTAAACATCTTTAAAAATCTGTGTCACAGAAGTTATTTCGTTTTCCCCTGCATCTTGAGCTCAGGCTTTGTCTGCCTGCCTGCATATCTTCAGTTCCTAACTGTAACACTTACTCTTTCAAGGGTCAAGACCTCTGTCCCTGAATATTCTGCCTTACTGTCCACAGTTACTCTGGTGGAGGTGGGGGCAGGGCTCCAGTGCATGCGAGGGGATGCATGCACTGGAGTCCTGCGGGATTTAGTGGGATTTAGTGCCATGTCTCCAAGGAGGAAGGTCAGGGAAGGAGCTGCCAGGAATTTACTTTCTAGTCTTCATAGTATACTCGATTTGTGCAGAATCACTGAATATTCTTTGATAGGTTATGTTAATCAGGACTAAACATGACCTTGACTGAAGATGTACACACTACCCAAATCAGGTACAAATTGTTATTTTACATTTACCTGGTGACATAGAAAGGTCTGAACCATAGGCCTTGAACCACAGTCCTCAAACCAGAGATGATTTCTGAGTGAACCTCCCGACTAGCATCATATCGGCATGAAATATTACCATGGTAATATCCTCTGAAAACAATAGATAAGATTATACATTTTTGGACCCTAAGGCAGCTGTTTTCTAGAAGACAGGAACTCCTCGGATGTGCCTGCGATCCTAGCTAGATCTGGGATGCGCCCAAGTGAAGCGAAGCCAATCTACCAGATGTTTTCGTGCCCTTTTTAAATATGATTTGTTTGTTAAACTGTATAAAAGCAGGACCCTCTCACAGTGAAGATGGAGACCTCACCTATGAGTGGACACACTGCGTAGGACTTCCCAATTGCCAGGAGCAGTTCTCCAGTCCTTTGCTGTGATGGGGCTCCCCAGGTGAAGCACAGATCTGGATGATGGTAAAGTATTAGGGCAATTGGTGATGTATCTTTCTTAATCACTATAGCTAACCTTATGTTTTCTGTTGACCCTGTCAATTGGCAAAACACCTGGGAGCAGAGTGACTGGTGTCAGATCTCCTTATACAGTCCCTTCTTGGCCAGAGTGCTCCTTGATGTTTCAAGAACTGCTTAATCCCTTGTTATGGTCCAGGGAGTTGATTGTTTGCTTACCACCAGCCATAATCTTGTCCACCACAATGGTGATGACTGCTGCAATGCATGTATCACTGGTAAGGGCAATACTCTTCTAACATCCTGCAATTAGCCCTTAACCTTATATAAACTCTTTCTATGCATACCTTTTCAACAAAGTATTCCTGAACATCTACTCTCCTTTCAAGGTAGGATCAGAGTCTCAGGGGATTTTTGAGTACCAAGTTTCTATTCAGGTGAGCATTGGACATATATATATATATATATACACACCTGCAAACCAATGCTTGCCTTCGGAGTTGTTTGTACAGGCTATTCCCAACTAGTGGAATTCATTGTGGCATTTAGAAAGTGTTAAGGCAGTGCCTGGGGCACAGGGATGGTACTGTTTACAGTTTGGGAACTCATTTTGATGAGGCTGGAACTTGTTTAAGGCCTGACTTCTGCTCACGGTTGCAATATGTTGTAATAGTCTAGTCCAGCATTGGTGGAAGTGTGGGTCACAGTGGGAAAGTCTTATCAGTGAGGGGGACACTGACCCACACAACTTCGGTTGGCAAACCTTATCCTAGAGGTTAACAGTCCAATATTACATGTAATCCATTTGAACTTCAAGTTGGTAAAACATGAAGCTTCTTCACCCATACAGAAATGAAAACACTGCATTTCTACCTTACTTTCATATTCCTTGTTTCAATACACAATTCTCAAGGGACACTCAGTCATCCATTTATTTCTTGATATGACTTACATCCACCGGGGAGGTGCCACAGGCAGCCTCAGAAGGCAGATGTTGCTCTGCACCCCACGCTGCAGGAGCCTGGAGTGAAAAGTGGTCAGCTGCAGAGACCTGGATGGAGACTTTCAGGCTTTGAGTCCCTATCACTACCATAAAGTAACTTGCCACACTGCTAAGTGTATATGTGCATTCCTGTACAGAATTCATACATTACATGTATCTGGAATTTGATAAATGTGGAGTTTAAGCGGTGCCCAAAAGATGGCACTGTTTATTTGTGCTTTTTTCATTCTTAATTGCATAGTCTCTTCTAGGCTGGCATATCATCTGACAAAATTAAGACAGGATTTATATACTCTATAGAGAAAAGTGGTACAAATCAAAATATTGCTGCAGTGTGGCCTTTTCTGTGACCTTTAATGGGCAATATTTTAATGGAAATGGACACATTGATGTTGCTTAATATTATAACTACAAAGCAGTTGCCCTTTTATTTCCATCTAGTATTTTCACCATAGAAGTTTCAATCTCATACATTTCATTTAATACCTGGTGATTGAAGAATGTGCTTCAGTTATTTAAAAGGAGAAAGAATTCTTGACAAGAGATGGATCATAACCAGAGTCCTGCCTTGAGGGTCCCTGAAAGTTATCATAAACATCTCTGCCTGTGCAGTAACCATTATCTGTATGTGCTGAAAAAAACCCCTAACAAATGCCAAGGAGAATGAAAGCCAAATTACAACAAACTGGTTACCCACATTTCTGTTTGAACAGCGAAATCCCAAGTCCTACCTTAACAGCTTGCTGCAGCCATAGAACCAGAGCGAATGTGGAAACACAGTTTACCTTGCAGCAATGAATTTAATGAAAGGTTTGCTGGTAACCATAGCAAATGACAACATTAATCCCCATATCAGCTGTCAGGGTTTTCCAGGCCTTTAAAACTAGAAGGTGTGCCAAACAAGCAATAGTAATAATAACAATATCAACAGTATTATTATTAATAATAATATTAATAATAATAACACTAATGATAATAGATTATTTTATTAAATCAAAGCTCTTCACAATCTCATCATAGGAATTGCTTCACCAAGCACTGACATCCAGCCCTTTCTGAGGTAACAAACTTCAGGTATCACAATACCTGACAGATGGCTACGGTGGCTTTTGACTCCACATTTTCCTCGTGGAGCTCTACATTATATTATTTGTGGCTGCTACATGGCACCAGTGGGTACCAACCAGTGAGGGCCCAATGGGAATACAAACTCCATTGCCTCTATCCCTTGCCAGAGCCTCCCCTAGGCCTGGTGCCTCCTGCACGGAATATAGCTGGTCAATGGAGGTAAAGACAGAAAATCTGTGTTGCTGTTGCTCTCCAGGCTGCACAGCACCAGTCCAGGAGGCAGATGGACAAATATCCCTCAGACACACATCTTGAGACTTTACAGGTCTAAGTGGGTGATAGCCACAATTGCACAGGCATCTTTCTGGTCACGAGACCTCCATTAGGTTTCATTGTTATCAGCAACCTCCCTGTTCTAAACATATTTTTCCTACATCTGCATCCTTTTCTGTCCTCCTCCTGTCCATAATATTTGCTGCTTGCTTTCCCTCCTGACTCCGCTCTTGCTCAGTGCTACCTAGATGTGGATCTGAGAGAAATATGGTGGGTTCAGATGTTCAGGACTAAGACACTCTGTTGCTTAAACCCAGTCACCTCTGAAGCAGTGTGTGAACACAGTGCTGGGTTGTGCCCTGGTGATTGCTTCCTTGGGATGGGCCTTGCTTTTCAACATGAGGTGCCTATGAGGCTGTGTGTGAAGGGGAAGAGAACAGAGAAGCCAACCAGCCAGGCAGGCAACAGAGATGGGTGACTTTTAAACCCCACCTTCCTTCTGACTGTGGATACTCGTTAGCAGCTCTGAGACAAGGGAAACAGGAATTCAGTTGGACTGTCTGAGGGACACTTGCTTCTGGGTTCATCCTCAAGATGAAGAAGTTCAAGGCTGTCCTTCCTCGGGAAGAGTCCTAACCACCAGGCAAGGGGTTGGAAACAACCACCCTGCTGAAAAGCATTTAGAAAAAGAAGATATAGTCAAGTCGCAGGGTTTTAGCTCTCATCCCCAGTGAACCATGAACTAATGCTGGCAGCTCATAGCTCAGTGGGTCCCAAAACACCAAAGTCTGGGTTCTAAATGCCACATCAGGAACTGGGACTTACAAGTCAGATGCTTCAGGCTTTAGTTCCTAGGGTCCTTGTATTGCATGCATTTAATTTTTGAAAACCTCTTTTGTTTTGTTTGTTGTTTTAACCAGGTCTTTTTTAATGAGATGTTTGCTAGGCTGTCCCACTTTGCTTACACCTACTGCGGGAGTGTCTGGCTTTTGCAAAGAACAGTTGTGGCCATGTTTATTTGTACTTTCAACTAAATATATAGAGGATACCTAAGAGATGAACTATGGATTATGTCAGGATGTTCAGTTATTAAATGCCTACAATCATGGGTGCCAAAATTTGTGCTTTCCATACTGACAGTTGGTTTTGAGAATTTAGTTCCACATGGAGTTAAAGTATAAAATGACCTGTTCTTCCTTATCTAATTTATTTTTGTGTTCAGATGTTCATTTACTGTTCAGGAAAAAATGTTGCTTTTTTTGGGGATGGGTATTTTTTGTTTCAATGACAGTTTCAAGAATCAGATGGGTATCTGGAAATGAATCTTCTTTTCTCCAAACATCTTCATAGCAATAATAAGGCATCAGAAATCAAAATTTAGCTGGCAATTTTGATGATGCTGCAAGAAGTAGATATAGCTTGCTGCTCAGCTATATTGGCTCTGCAGCACTGAATGCAGTAAACATTTGATTGTGTCAGTAAACTGAGTTGATAGATCTTGGAAGATACATACGGGCAAATTTTCAAAGTAACACACGGAGCTGGAGCCACAAGATTCAGTGCTAACGGGAAGTGAATGACAGTACTGAAAACTTCAGCCACAGACAGCAGATCTGTGCAGCAGCGTGGTGACATTTTAAAATCACTCAAATCGCTGATATTTAAGGAGGTATTTTTCTTGGAATGATTTTTTTTTTTTTAAGAGTTAGTGTAGCTAGGTTGCTGCGAGCTGGCTGCATACAGAGCAGGATGTACAAAGATGGTGGGTGCTCTGGCACTGCTCTGATCCCTGCGCCTGCAAGGGCGTTAGTCTCCCTTCCCGGCGGCAGCCTCCCAAGGGCAGACCTGGGAGCTCAGCATGGGGAAAACCTCTGGAGGTGGCTGCTTTCAGAGCTACATACATGCACAACACACAAGCTTTCTGGCGGTGGATAGCAGCAGAGGAAAAACAAGAAGGGATGTTGGCCTCCGGAAATGCAAGTCCAAGGAGCTGGCATCTGTGTGCTCCTGCCCCGGCAGCAGGGCTTCCTCAGCGCTCCCAGCTGCTGCCTTCTCCTCCCTGAGCCTCCTCTCTTTTCACCCCAGCACCTGAAACTGGAAGCAGAGCTCAAACACTGTGTGTCTTTGACCTTGCTGTTTCCTACTGTTTCCTGCTGTTGTCTCAATTCCTATTTAAACACCCCCAGCTGAGGAGCACTGTTGTTTGACAGGCTAAATCACATTTATACACAGATTCTCAGATGGTCTCTTTTCCTCACTCAACTGTCAAAGGCACAGAGTACAAATAGATTGATGTATATTAGGTGAATCTAAGATAAAATCTTGTCAAACACATTGCCAAGTTTGAGAGGAGCATTGGCTCATTCTGGAATAGGTTTGGTACATAGGCTGGACACAGGAGTGTGGCCAGCATGGATGAACTTGAGGCAGGACTGGTGTGTGGTTTGCCACATGTAGTCAATTTTTACTGGGCACTGCCTTCTTTTAGAGTATGTCCTTCAGTGACTCACCTTTTAAATCAGCTGTGGTTATAAACTACTTTCCGATGAAAGCCATATTTTTTTGGGTTACCATGCCATAGGGGCATATAAGGTACCTTCTGTTAAGTCTATGCTTCACTTTCAGACAAGTCTTCTCTGTTTATTTCTTTTAAGGCTATCGTTCTCTGCTGATACCAGATACTAAAAGGGTTGTTCTGTGCCACGTCTACCCCCTCCAAGTAAACAGCAGTACTCACAGGGCTGCTCGGCTCAAACCAGATAGCACAAACATTCCCTTCTGCAAGCATTCCCCCTCAGCGAAATGAAGAGCAAGGCATAAAACCTGCATCAAGACCTCCGCCAATGTCCTAGTGGCTGTCTGGCAGTAAGAAGTTACAAAAGTACCTCACCTGACCCCATCCCTGTTGAGGAAATTAATCTCATGAAAATGCATCCAATTTTCACACACCAGGACATCAGACATCTGAAAATTGCTGCTAAATCTGGATTACAAAGAAAAAAAAAAAAAAAAAAAAAAAAAAAAAAAAAAAAAAAAAGCAGCATTAGACTGTGTTCTCTCTCTCTTTGCTATTTAACTACTATTTAACACTTTAATCTTCCAGGGGCATTTTTTTTTCTTTTTACCATAATCCCTTAATATAGTCTGCACTGTTTATAATCATTCTCCTTTCTCACAGTTTTAAGTTCTCATTTAAGCTACTTTATTTACCTTAATTACTTGGCTAACTGTAATCTGTCAGATATCATAGACACATGAGAGGGCAAGCCCTTATGATGAGGCTGTCTTCTTGCCAAAGAAAAGCTACTCACTACAGTCTATTTTGTTAAGTTCTATTCAGCAGTTGAGGCTTAAATGCCTAAAGTCAGGAAACTTCTGCCATTTCCTTTGAGATATTACACTGCAATAGAATAGAAGTCAGTGTCGGGAAAATTTTCTCTGATCTGCTGGTTCAGTTTATAATAATGGGGCTGATTCTCTCAGGTGATGTAGTGTCGATGCGACACTCAAGTGATGTACTGTCTTTGTGAAGACCTTTGGTGACTACTCACTCTAGTGGTGTAAGGAGTAAGAACCCCAACATGTGACAGCATGAGACATTATCTTCAACATCTGCTGGGTGAGCTATAATTTGTTGTTTTGTTTACTGGATTTCTTTAAACGATGCCTTGGATAGTCTTCATGGGATGCAGCTGTGCCTATCATTGCAAAGTGCTGGGCAGGAGTAGGCAGTGCATTTCTGTAAAAACAGAACAAAAATGAGCCTAATAACCACAAAATACCTCCTGGAGCAAATAGCTCACAGAAGTTTCCATTCCAGAATAATATTTTGAAGTAACTGGAGATCATTTCCTATAACGTTCATCACCTTTTCTGGTGCTCAGAATGACTCAGAACCAGCTGCAAACTTCTGTAGTCCTGGAAACACTTGAAAATGTATGCTTTGCACCAACAGCCACTACAGAGTTACAAAATGACTTGTATGCTTTCGGCATCTCTTTCTGTGATCCAGACTTCACAGCTCGGAAGATATTTGTTACTAAGGACTTGACATTTGACAGTCCAGGATGTGTAGGGCTCCTGTTTATATGTTTTTAGTGTCATCTCTAACACTCATGCCCAGATCCAAAAAGACACTTATGTACTTCAAATGCTACATAGGTGTAACTGAGGCACAGGTGATGTGCCTAACCTCTCAGTAGAAGTGAATACTCAAGTGCTTGCACTTTTGCCCGGCCTTGGCGGTCCTGCTTGTATCCATTTTTAGAGCTGCTACCTTCTCAGATGAATCTGGGGTTAGTCCAAAGTCCCTGTGGGATCCAAAAATCCTGCGTAGGCCTAAAATTTTGAGTAGTCATGTTTGGTAGGTTTGGTCTTAACACACCTAATTCACACTGCGGGATTGGTCTCACTTTGCAGCAGAGGAACCACTGATACATTTTATCGAGCTCACAGGACGGTGAGACATCAAAGCTGGTTTTGTTCAGAATAGGAGATATCCACCTTCTGTAAAATAGTTGTTGGTTGGAATATTGGCTGAGGTGGTAAAACCAGATTTCTGGTGTCCTCAACTGAAAAGGGGTTGTACTTTCTTCTCCCACAATCCAGGGTACTATTGGAGGTTTCAAGGTTGGCAGGAAAACAGGAAAAAGATGGAAAATGGATCATTTTACAACGGAGACAGAAAGATTTGTGAGACTGGAGGGAGCCCTTGCAAAATTATCATGATAAGGGCATACTCTGACAAGAGTTTCTTCCCCTGTTCCCACAATAGTTTATGCATTTTTATTGTAAGAGTTTGTAACATAAAATTAATGCCCAGGAACCTGACTATTCCCTTAGCAAGTGAACTCTGTAAGCATTAGGCTTTAAAGTGTTTTCCATTCCATGAATCTCCCATTCTTGCCTGGATGGTGGTTGAGTTTCAAGAGAGGAAAGAGCAATGCTGTCAGTGTGGTGGTTATGGGCTCTCCCTGCAGTTGGTGTGAGCTCCTGCTGGATGCAATTCCTTGGTCTGTAATCCTCTCGGTGTACTATGTGATGCTTCAGGCACATCTTTCATGTGCGATGAAGTGCAGCACAAAGGCACAGAGGAGCAGAAGCACAGAGGCAGGGCTGATGGACCAATAGCTGATCCCAGCACAGTGCTCTGCCTGTCTGAGAGGACTTCAAGGCTCAGGTGCAGTCCCTACAGATGCACAATGTTAACGTACCAGGTAGAAGACCAACTAGCTCTGTAGCAGCAATGCACTGCACCATCAATGGCTCTTTTAGGTTTGTGTCTTCCATGTGTCTACCTAGTAGTGAGCTATTGCTTGGTATCCCCTCCTCTGTTATCTTTGCTTGATGCACTACTTAATTTTGGGCCTCTTCCTGCTCTTTTGTAGATTACTTAATTCCTGTGAACTCCAGGGAGAAGAAGAAAAAGGCCCTTCGTTAGTCGATGTTTGTACAGTGCCTTGAAAATGTAAAATGCTGCACAAATGATGGGTGCTCTTTACTTCAGAGCTAATTTGCTAATCTTTCCTTTATTTGGGGACCCTTTGGTTTAGCTGTTCATTTGCTTAATTGCATCTCACGCTTCCATTTTAAAATGCCTACATATACAGCAGTTATATCATACCCCAGGAAGAAAACACTGTAGATGATGTTACTAACTCACTGGTCACAAAGCCATTTCTGCTCCTGTTCTATATTCCTCCTTCCATCTAACCACCCCCTGTCCTCAGTTCACCATCTCCCATACCTATAGCTAATATAAACATCGAAATTCCAGATTTTATATATAAAATAATATAAAAAGATACTTCCTCCTCTCATGTGACTTACTCTTCTACCCACTCATTACTTGGATGCTCGGTGCTTTTAATAATTACCTTTGTCACATCCTTGAATATGCATTTGCCTCATTTAGAGTGAGCTGTAAATGATATGATTTTGATAAATTAAACAATAATCAGAAAACGTTTTCAATATTCTGTAGTTTTCCATTAAGTTACAGTTATAGTGACACAATTTGCTACAGTTCACACTGAGTTAGCCTTGTTTTTGGTAAAAACCTCATTATTTAGAGATTTATAACTCATCCACAGAAATTTGCTCTAGGGTGAAACTTGACAATGTTTTTAGCTCAAAAGAAAACTTAAAAAAAAAAGTAATTTGGTTTCTGTTTTGTGATTTTTAAAGAAAATCATTCCACCTGTTTGAAGCTTTTTGTGTTCTTATAACTCAAAATAGCTTCAAGCTAAGAAATGTGCTATTAGTTATAATAATAATTACTATTATTACAGTTTCTACTTATATAGAGAAGATCGTACTAAAGGGTGCAGATAAGAATAAAATCAAGATATTTACTCAGAAGGGTTTATAACCCCCCACATTTGGTAGGGGAATAAGATTAATTGTTTCTACTGCACTATGATTCCCTATGGAATATTGCAAGAAACAATATATGGATCCAAGCCATAGTGGTTCACACATTTTCAAGAATGATGTCTCAAAGCTTTTCCTGAAGATATGGACCACTGTCTGATCTAACTAGTGCTTTTGCCAATATTCATTCCTTTATTCTTACTTGGATAATTCAACAGAAGAGAGAAACTTTGAAAGAGGAATGGAGAATTGTTAAAGAATGATCAAGCTGAGTACAGCATTTGAGCTGTACTGGTAGGCAGCTTATAAAACACAGAAACAGGCACAGTATGAAAACCAAGACTATAAATGCTAGCGCAGAACATGTGTAGTGCATGTATATTTTGAGACTGTGGATGGAATTATCAGTAATCTCTTCTGTCTGGTGTTTTATAGAGCCCCTGGTTCACAGGGGTTTATAAACCTCCTACAAGGTGCTCCTGAAGGATGAAGTCCAGCAATGGAGTCCTAGATCATGTGATGAGATCATGGTACCAGATGTTATCACCCTTACAGGGCAACACATCAACTTTGCCAAATCTCTGAGTGCTCCCAAGTCTCTTGGCAGAATTTTCTCACGTTTGGGAGATCTGGACAGGAGCCAGTTTAGTAAAGTCAAAGTTTTCATTCCGGTCTGTTTCCTGGCCTCACCTTTTTTGCACCAAAATAATTTTGCAGTGTTCCATATTAGTTTGTTGGCTGTAGTTTCAGAGCCTGCCATACTTAATATTATGCACGCAGCAAACTCACAGCACATTTGTTTGAGGACACACATTCAGTCAATTTGAGTTCACAAATATGAGTTTTGTGTTCCTACTTGGGTGGGTAAAGTCATTTGTGCACGACAAAATTAGACCACTAATTATAGAGACTATCTTAAAACTGCCTGAAAATTTGGTACAAAGCACGTATCCCCTAGGCAAAAAAAAACGGTTGGACTTTGTCAGTCTGTGAACATGCAACCTGCAGGAGAAAACTGAATCTACACAACTTAAGATCTTACTGCCTTGCTATATCAAATATAAAATAGAGAAGCTGCAGTTTCACCATCTACCATATTTCCAGGTCTATAAGAACAGAAATAAAAAGACTTAACATTTTGCATAGATGCAGTGACTAATCCTGAGGGTTGTGTCTTTATGTTCTTAATAAACTCTTGCCAGCTTTTTGGGTTGGAGTAGCTGGAAAACAACCTTGTCAGCAGAAACTAAGGAACTAGTTATCTTAGTGCATAATGGAAACATCTTGCCTCCATCTATGTAGCAGATTAATGCTACTCAAGTGGAATGGACTCAGTGATTGTGAGGAGAAGTAATACTCGAGACTGAAATTTCAGTAATGCACCTTTTAGAAACGGTAGTTCACCAGGAAGTTTGTTCTGTGTACATGTGTGATATAAAAGAAACACTGATAGCACTGGGATATAAACTTGATTTCACTGCTATATAAACAGTAGTAAAACATCTTTTTCTGAAATCAGGACAAGGAGTAGATTGCTTTTAAGTAGTGTTTGGGATTGATGCTAGGGAAAAGAAATACTCAAATGAAAATTATTGATGCAATAAAAAGAAATTCAGATATTATTCTCTATCTCAGCCTATTTTCCAAGCAAAGTCAGAAGGCAGGATTCTCTGGGCAAGTGAACATTAACTGTGTATTTGGGATTCAGTTTTCAAATGGACATTTTGTGGCTCTACCCCTCTTTCCACTGAAGTCAATACCCTTGCTTTTACTGAATGCCTTTGACTTGATGGTGACACTTTTACAATGTTGAATTCTCTTGCAAATACCACTTTTCAGGAATGGAAAATCCATTTTTTGAAGGTGCATTGGAATGTATTTCTCCCTCATCACCTGCATATTTCTGAGGATCTGGACCAGACCTACCTATCTGCACATGTAAATTATGCATCACAAGTATCATGGCATCTGAAACAGGGAACACTGTCTGCCTGTTTTCAAGGGCCATGCCAAGGGAGAAAAGAAGCTGCAATATCTAAAGCAGGCAGGTATAAGGGAACTGCCCGAATATGGCTCCAGCAGCCCAATTCCTAGGATCAATAAAAACTTGCTGAAGTTACAGGGAGGTAATATTGGACATTAAAGCAATTCAAGGAAAACAAAGAACAAAACAGTTTAGCTTCTTTCAGTGTTATCTTTAAGATTTTTCAAGTCAATTTAAATAGAGGCATGCAACAGTCAGCTGTTTCTCAGAACTGGATCTGCACTGTTTCAGTGAACCTGTAGGGACCTGGGCAATTGCATTAGTAGTAAATCTGGCCTATGGGCTTTGTAATGGAGTGATCAGAAGAAAACAGAGGAGACTATCACCTTTGTCTTGGGAAGACATCTTTGGAAATACAAACCACTGCAAGGCAAATGGATGCACAGCTGTGCTGTTTCTGCAGGCAGAGACAAAAAAGTACCAAAAAAAGGATACCTCCAAACACCCATACATCTTGTGTAAGACAAATCATCAGAGCTTAGGATGTGAGGTTCCTGATGAATTCTCTGGATAGAACTTCTCCCTCACATGAATCATTGACCAGCTTTGTGTAAAGCACAGGGTTAAGGCATAGCTGCCTCTTATAGCAGGGTGGCCTGATAGCTTAGGAGGTCTGTTCCTCTCTGAGGTCTCACAGTAATAGACAGGAAAGGATTACATTTTTAGAAGCTGCTACAAGTCTTCTTAATGTGTATAAATACATCTGTGGATACACTGTGATCTCCATACATACCAACAAGAACTCATGTGCGGGAATTTCCGTAGTTATGTTCCCAACAACATGTTTTTAGGGAAAGAAAACGAGACTGTTGCAGAATCCCTGAATCCCCCTGCTAGTCCAGCTGCTTCAGGCGCATACAAGAGGGTAATTGCGGTTTTGGCGTCTTCTTTCCCCATGATGAGACCCATACCGTTCATACAAATGGGGATGTGTCTGGCTCTTGGGGTCACAGGGAAGAGCAGTGCAGTTGGATAGGCTCCTTGTCTACCAGGGATGGTGAGTGCCTTCACTGTGGCAGCAACGCCGACCTCTTTGCACTCCCTGTGCATGCCAGGCTGGGAAGCTTTACACGCCAGGCTTCCCAGCTCCATGGTCCCAGCTCCCAACCAGGGCCAACCTTAACTCTCCTTGCTCTTCTAAGCAAAGAAATTCTCCTCCCAGGGCACCCACTACCCAGGGTAGGTCTGCTCACCTCCATACACAACAGGGGGATGACAGTGGAAAGACTGATGCATCCGGGAGTCAGACAATACAGGGCTGAAGAAGGGTTGTATTTTTTTCTGAGTAGGCAGGAAATAGATGATTTTTAAAAATTTGTTTGATTTGTTGATCTGGATCTGGAAGCAGGGGAAAATATATTACCAAGCAGATGTTGTATGAATTGCTGACAAAGGGGAATGTTTTCTGATGGAGCCGTAGTTAAAAATTTGGCAGCAAATTGCTTATTAGATGAGAAATGAGATGCTTCAGATGGAAGGCAAAACACCTTGTCACATTTATCTGGAGTGTCAAAATACAGATCAGTGACTGGGTGGCTGAGCAGTGCTGTATGGTTGATCACAGTTTATTCCAAAGAGAAAAGATATTCCTTGTTATGGAAGGACCATTTCAAGGACTGTGTGTGACAAAATCTTCAAACTGATAGGACCTATATAGGATCTCCTTGGAGCATATGCCTTGCAATGACTCTGCCGGGGAATGAATCCCCTGGGGTCAATATGCAACACCATGTAAGAAGCAAACATCATGTCCACATGCAATATGGCACTTGTGACTGTACCACCACTGTGTAGTACTGTCATCTGGTTATGGCTTAGTGCCCCCTCACCCAGCCTGGGAGAGCAGACTCCATCAGAACTACTTTTAAAAAGAAAAAGAAAAAAGAAAGCAAAGTGCATGAGAAAGGTTTTGAAAAGGAATCACAGCTCAGTTAAGAATAACTAAGCAAAGTATTGCTCTGTTGAATTATTGTGACAGCCTGAAAGTTGAAACAGGCAAGTTAGGATGATTATACTAGCAAAATATAGCATAATTATAATTTATAACAATTAGTATGATACATAAGATTCAAATGAATATATGGGATAGCAAACCCCTTACCTTATTCCATGAGGCTATTCCCATTATTTTGGCAGTTACTTTCAAAGCTTTAACTGTTTATTCTACAAAAAACTTGCAACGAGAAGGTAAGTTGGCATAATTTTAAGAATTTAAAAGATGTTCCAGCCTTAAAGAGATTTTTATACATGTTTTTGAAAGAGGATCTTGAAGAAGGCTGTTACATTAACTGTGTGGAGTAGAAGTATAATTGTCAGGGTGCAGTGGAGGCTGGTGGCTCCCTGGGGATGGGTGTCATGGGAGGCTTCCTCATCAAGGCAGGGGCTGGAAGCCTCTCTTGTCCCACCTCCCCTGCCAGGAGCAGAGCAGCTGGGGGGCACTGGGGCAGCTCCAGCCCAAGGCATCAGGCGTCTCCCTGGAGAGAGGGATGGGCTGAGACCAGGTTGGGATGTGGGCCCGCGGGTGTGCCTGGTGCAGTAGGGTCCATGGCTGGGCAGGGCAGGCTGTTGGGAGCTGGAGATCGGCCTTGCTATAGCCTTGCTGGGTCAGGGGCTAATGGCCCTGGAGAGTTGACGTGGGGTCCTGGGTCATGGGCAGGATGCGGGAGCCTGGGGAGTGTGGATAGCCCCCATGCCCCCATGGCCCTGTCAGGGATTTAAAATAGGCTGTAAGCAACAGCACTAATAGGAAAATGTGGTTATTCTTCTACCTCTCCCAATCACTACTCCATACATACTTTATTCTCACATATATAAACATTAGCCAGAGAAGGATTAATGGCTATTTTTGTGCAAGCCTGCCACAGAAAGGCTGTTTAACCCATACAACTGGAAGAAGCCAGATGAAACCATTGATCAGCCTCTCTTAGATGTCGCTTAGCCAAATTATATATCTGCATTTAATCCTTCTGACTTGTCCTACAAATCTCTCTCTTCAGACCATTCATCATCCTGGTACTTTTTATCTGGATGCTTACCCTTTGTTGACATTTCTGGCATTGATATACACAGCAGTGACACCTGTGTTCTAGGGATTTGTCTCTACTAGAGAAGTTCATTAAATGTGAATGAGAGCTCCAGAAATGCCTTGCTGAGTTACCACTCCAGCTATAGCCCAACGGATGTGCCTTGCCCTCCACTCCTACCTGACAAAGTTGCTTCCCAGTGAGTGGCAATATAACAGTGAATTTCTGTTTGCAAAACATAATATCATATACTACATTCCCGTATGTTTTCAAAAAGGGAATGGGAAGTTGCTTCTTGAAGGCTTCTCCATCCATCATTTGAAATGGTAAGATGCAGGGTTGGAAGTTAAAACTCAGCAAATTTAAGAGAGTAACGAGCAATTTACCAAGGCTTGTGGTGAATTCATCATTGTGTTTTTTGGAGGTGAAGATAGTATTTTTATTTTAAAAAATTTATTTTAGTTCAAAGAGAAATTGAAACTGGGCATACACAACAGAGGTAAAAACTGGAATGTCTTCCAGCATGAATAAAAGGAGATAGAAATGGAGAAATAGAAATGGAATGGGTTTTGACATTACAAAAGTGAAGTTCACTGCTTCAGTACTATTAGCAAGAATTTCTGGTGTAAAATGCAGCTCATTGATTAAAAAATAAGAAAACATGATTGGATAAAGCCCTGGACTGCTCTAATGGCTCAAATACTGCAAAGTAGACCCTACTTTGAACAGAAAGCTGGATAAAAGATATCCCAAGGTCCATTCCAGCCTGAATTCTTCTCTAATTTGATCTTATGAAAGAAAAGGCCTTCATGTATTAGTCAGTTATGTGGTGTAAAATGAGGATGTGGATTCAGACAACTAAATCTAAGCATCTACAATGTATGTGCCTCAATGTGAACTCGATTGCTGAGGTCCCAATACAGCCAACATAGATCAAGTCATTACAGAAAATGGAGTCTGCAGAGGCTCATTTAAGAATGACATGAATAGCTTGTCTAGGTGCTATTGACTATAATATAGGCACACACATACAGACACCTTAATTTTGGAATACAATTCTGGATCTGCATCCCATCAGTCAGAACTATGATATGGCTATGAAAAAGACAAATGAACCCTCAAGGATGTTGCACAAAAAGATCTATGTAGAGGTGAAGTGTTAATGTAATTTTATAAGCTCTTGTGGACATTTCTGTTTTAATTGCAGTTAACCATATTCAAGATAAATGGAAGAAGAGATATGGTCTACTGAAATGATCAGTGGAATCTCACAAAAATCTGACTAGTCCATAAGGAATTGAAGCTCCATTTTAATGGTTTGTTATAGCAAAACGAGGAATTTAGTTTTTCTTTCTAAATGCTTCAGGAGTTAGAACTATGATGAACATCAAGGGAACAGTGCTGACATAAAATGATTTAACCATCAGATTTGTTTGGGATTAGATAAAACTTAATTATGACTCAATAATTTTGCTAGAGTCAACTCTGTCCAGGCTTACAAAAATCATTACAAACTCTGCTTATGTAAGCAGAGATTAATAGTTAAAATTCCTTGGCACTGATATAAAAAAGACACCCTTGAAAAGCAAAATCTTCGTTGTAATTTGCTAACATTTTTATACTCGCACCTTTTTTGGCCTGGCAAAGCAAGAAAATCAACAATTTCAAAGGTATCATCCTGAGAAAAGCTCCAAAGTGTCTTTAGATAGGTCACTTAATGCTCTAATTGATATTAATTACATATTAATTATATACATATCAGAATGTTTAGATATCCTCTTCTATCTGTCATATATAATTTCTGTATTTTCAATGTAGTTAGGAGATAGTGACCTTACTGGTGTCTTAAAAAAAAATCCTTTGTGATATTATTTACAACCTCATAAATATCTTAATAGAAACTTACTATCAACAATCCTTCTCAGCTTCTAAACTCATTCCAGTACAATGAATAAACACAATTCAGGGATTATTTTTTTAACCCTTTAATGAATAACAGAAAATAAATGCCAACCTTTGCAACCAAAAAAAAAAAAAAAAAGTAGAATGTAGTAGCTGTAGCATTCTTCCAGTTTAGGCACTTTCATATTTTTCTTACAATTAATAACCACAGCTTCCTGGTTATTCCTACATTGGTTTTGCTCTGCACTGGAATGTTCTTTTTGGCTGTTCTTCTCATTCATCATGGATAATTAACCAAAATTCATCCCATTTGTTTCTCTGGTCATTGCCTTGCTCTTAACCATTGGTAAATACTGTTCCTCAATTGTAAACTATGTCCATATCTACAAACATTTGAGGTCCAAGTTAAGCCTTGCAAATCATGTGTTGGACTTAAGATGTTTACATCTTCATGATACATTAGAGGTGGCACTGCACTTGTAGACATTTTATGTTGGTTCTGTTTTTAGCGAGACCACTAAATAGACAGTTGCCAGTTATGTAAAAATACCTGTATTTGGGCCAAACGTTGGTAAAGACATCGTGAATGACGCATATAAGGCTTTTTAGTTCAAACAACAACAGTCCTTGTTGGGACGGGGTGTAACAGTTCCCAAAACCCCAAATGTGCTTCAAAATGTTCTTGTTATAATGGTATGCATTAAATTATCATTCTCTTTTTTTATGGAGAGATACATATGTATTTGCTTAATTGTTATGCTTATTAACTTATGAACCTGATTTTATATTTCATTAAGCTGATAGGCTATTATTTAATACATAGTTAAACTATGAAATCTTAGTTTGTCATCAACACAAGTTGCAGCTCTGTTGGTTTTTTTTTGTTTTTTTTTTTAATATGGTCTAAAACATTTACCTCCTAATGTCAAATTTTAATTGAAGGTTTAGTTCGGTATGAAACTGCACAATGCTAAGTTGTTCTCATTGACCAAACACATATTTTAAGGTTTCTTATACAAAATTTTGGAATACTTTAATAAGGGAGATAGCTTTTCCCACTTTCAGCTATGGGAATATGGGAATATAGCAAAGTTAGCGAAATCAGACCTGTGAAAAATGCAATGTAAGTTTTTGTGGCTTGGCCCCAAGCTTTTGAGTCTGAATTGCAAGTAGAGCCTGACCTCTAAGGAAGCTCTCACAATAAGCTCCCTTTTCCTAATTCAGAAACTTACAGTCAGTCCCAAATGTATGGTCATAAATTGGGCACAAATAAATTTGAGTTAGACATTTCCTTAATGACAGAGCTATGGAGTCCTGGAACAGATTTCCAGAAGAAATGGTGAGGAGAGACAAGGTTGTTTCCTTAGAAATAGAATGATACATTTTAAATTAAGATATTGGGTCCAATTGTCTACAAAACCAAAATCGACTCCTCAGCTCAACATATCTCACCTGGTTCTACATTCTTGTTTCTAATTCAGAAACATCCCTTTGGTTCAGTTCTATAAAAGTCAGGCTAACACACCCTGGCTCCTCTGGACTTACAGGTTATGAGTTGTGCTAAATAACAACGTCTCCTTTCACTGTCATGTTACTTTTAAACTACTTCGGTTTTCTTAAGTAGTATGGACAGATGTGCCTGTGAAATCAGTCATTTACAAGCAGTGGAAAAAATCCACAGTAAAAAGTAAGAACTGCTAAAGGTGCTTTAGCAATCTTTACCTTGACACTATGGAAGTAAGTCAAGGAAATGAGAAAATTGCATGAATATTTAAAAAGTTTTTCCAGCAGTTAGATTTTATTAGATTGTGAAAGAGACTAAAGATGTTAATTATATCTAGGCTTAACACTAATTCTTGTGGCAGCCCACTAATCGTCTTCCCATAATTTGATGAATGTCTGGTTATCATTACCCTTTGTTTATAGGCCTCCACACGAAGGAGGATGTTTCAAGAGGAAAAATGCTTTATTCCATTCCTGGCCCTAAGAGAAACTACACCAGTGACAGCTGCTCTCAAAGAGAGAAATTGTTTGTGCCAATTATAGCCAGTCAGGAAGGAAGCCAGCTAAAACCTCTTATAAACACCAACAAGACTAAGTATAACTGGTTTATTCTGCTTACTATAGTGAGGTCAGCTTTTCCTGTCCCATTTTTGAAGAACTTCATGTCTATTAGCAGAATGGCAAGATTTCACCAAACTGTACTGCAAAATACTGTATGAGAATTTAATATATACTAACAGTCTTCATCCATTGCATTTTGTTCTAGTCAGTGAATGAAATTGGCCCTATAAAAATGTCCACAAGAATTAGCAAACACTTCAAATCCTCCTTTATTCTGATGCTGAGAGCCCACATGGCTCCTGCATCAGATGCTTTTCCATTAGCATTGTGTTTTTCATTCAGGTCTTTACCATGCAATGGAAAGCTGCTTAGTTATCGATAGCAAACAATGATATCTAAACAGATGGGTAGGATGGTGGGAGAAAGTCTGCCCCTAACCAGAATTCCCAGACCAGATCCCTGTTCTGCAGGGATGGTATTGTGCACCAGCTCCAATAGAGGCTGGAGGTTTGATCCAGTATGAATAAAGTCTTAGGGAATAATGGAGTTTTGTTTCAGAACCCAAATCAAGAGAGCTGATTTAGATAATGCTGAAAAGAAAACATTCAGGTTTTGTTATTAAATAAAATAAAATTAAAAAGAAGTAAAAAAATTGAAAAAGAAATCTTTGTTTGGTACAGACAAAATGATTTCATTATGTTTTT
Organism: Athene cunicularia; assembly: GCF_003259725.1. Classification (NCBI taxonomy): domain Eukaryota; kingdom Metazoa; phylum Chordata; class Aves; order Strigiformes; family Strigidae; genus Athene; species Athene cunicularia. Next base: position 31,568,878 of record NW_020799091.1, on the reverse strand, counting down.
AATAAAGGCAAAGCAATTCAAAGCCTCATCTACAAAAGCAGCACAGAGGTAGTTATCACCACCCTCCTTGATCAATGGTGAGGGCACTCACCCAGGCTGTGGGATGTCTAAATAGAAATACTTTTGCTGCCTGATAGGTTTAAATCTGAGCATCCCACCTCCAGAAAAAGTGCCTTAAACATTACATGACAGACACACTGGGGCAGGTACTATTTGTATAAGCAAGAATATTTTCTTGGAAACCAGTGTTGAAATCCTATTTATTTCTTTGGCGGTTTGTGCAGCAGGTTATAGGTTCATTCATGCACGTAGAGTGGTTTTTTTCTTTTTTTTCTTTTTCCCCACCAACCCGATGAATAAAGTACTTGAGCCAAGACTCAGCAATTTTCACAGGTTAAAGTAAGAAATAGCTCAACCTGGAATACAAGACAGCAGGACATTCTCTTTGACTCTTCACAAAGACTCTGGACTTTTTGGGCAAATGAGCAATCCAAAGCCAGTTTTACATACTAAATTAATTCTTTAACTAGTAAATGGGAGAGGAAGAGTTTTCAATCCTAGTGGATCAGAATGTTCTACTTATCAACAGTTTTAATCGATCCCAAATTTATACATATTTTCAGGTTGCATATCTTTTTGTATTAATGTTCCTAATGATGACTGATACTTATTTATGGGGACTAACAAAGTTATGGGTTTTTTCTTGTAGAGGTGCTTTTATTAATTTGTTTGTTTACTGAACTTCATGATTCTATTTTTGCACTTTTTACAATTGCTTGTCTCCATTCTAAACACACTAAGACACAGACATCGTTCTACAGTCAAAAGCCCAAACAGAATATTACAATATAATCAACAGCATCAAACACAAGGTTGTTATCTAGAAGATGAAATACGAGGAGTGTTGCCATGAATAATGACAGTTGAGATAAAGTAATACAAGTGGAGACTATCAGACTCAGAGAAGGAAAGTCAAGACTTGGTAAGAGTGAGTATGAGGCATTTGTTTCATTAATGAATTTAGGCAATATAGCAAGATTTGGACAAGTCTTTCCTCCTAAAGATGCTGCTCTGATCTTCTTCAGGATTTTGACCATAACCCAAATCTTTTCTTCTCTAGAAAGCAATTCCCACACACTTCTTATGCAGAATGGTTAAACGCCAACTGTTTCCTTGAATTAGAGAGCTCATTCCCTTTCCCAGCAAGGCCATAGCTCTTGGGGTCAAAAAAAGACTTAGCTCTGTTTTTTTTTTTACCAGTATTTTGCACCATCAGGCTCTCAACTTTGCTTAGTGCCTTTGTATGTTACTGTAATAAAAGTAATTGTTTATAACATATAATTTGCTGAAGTCACCTGGAAAATCGCATGCAAGGACAATGCTTGTAAGCAATTCAAGGATACTTCATTATGTTCCTTTATCTGTCATTTCACTCAGAGCCTGCTCTCCACTTTCAGAAGGTTGGCACAGGAAAAGATTCAGATCCTTGGAAGTGACTGAGATAAGACAGAGAATCTATGAACAACTGGAAAAGAAACTTTCAGAAAACAAAGAATTCTCCTTTGCAGTTAATAAACCTGTAGAATATTTTTATGAAGCAATTTTTGAAAATACTTTCAATGGTAGACAAAAAATCAGATTCCAAATATTTAGCAATTTTTCTGTAATTTTTTTTGGTGTACCCAAATCCTGGATGAACCATTGGATGTGTTGTTCTACTGTTAATTGTCATCTAACTCTGACTAAGATACAGAAGATGTTAGAGTAAAAGCTATGAAGTCACTTGCTGAATCATGGCAGAGTAAAATTTCCCATTGGCAGTAAAATTTCTTATTCCTATGTTTTAAGCTATTGCTCTCTTCTTGTTGTTGGGTTTGGGTTTTTTTGTGTCTTTTTAAAAAGATTCCAGAAGCTTACCACCATGAAATTGTGTGTTCATCACAAGAACTCTGATGCTGGCAACAAGGTTGCTTCATTCTATTAAAATGCATAAAGCTGAGGCAGGCAGAATAGGTGAAGTTTGGAAACATCAGGATATCAGTGAATGGAGCATTTGCATGCATTGTAAGTACCCACAGGTGAAGAACTCAAACCCCTCTGCCAATCAGAGAATCTTCATCTCAAACAACTAAAGCTTGCAGGGTTGTTGTATTCCCTTTCCACCCTCCCTAGGCAAAATACACTCAGTTTCTCTACTGGCCATTTATCTACAAAATTATGTGAAGCACAAAACACACATAGCTGTACTGGGGGCTTAATCCTCAGCATGCTGAAATCAATGAACATGTTTTGTCAGTAAGTACATTTCTTCTTTGGCCATTAAAAAGGCAACTCTGAGGAAAATAAAAGAACATGAAAGCTGAGATGCTGCACTACTGAATTATAAAACTTCCTTTCATTTTATAATCCTTTAGATATAGACAGACTTTTAGCAACAGCCCGTTTCATCAGCTCCTTGAGCATGTTATAAAAAATTGACCAAAGTTATCCACAGGTGCCCACACAGACAACTGGTGTGAGACTAGTTGTCTAAGCATAGACAACAGACATCATTTCAGGTTACCATGCTTGTCCTCCGGCTGTGGCTCCAGAAAAGTACAGGTGCCCCATAAATCCTGTGACATATCTGCTAGCCATGTGCAGATGTATCAGGTGCTGTAGGGAGTCTAGACTATCACTGAGCATCTGTCGTTAAGCAACTGAATCCATATTTGTGCCTAGCTGTTCTTTTAAAAATTTGCACTTTAAAAAAATTTTTATAATAAAAAAAAATAATTATTTAACCATCCAGTAAAAGATGCTCTTTTACTAGTTCAGCAACAAATGTGCATTTACTATATGGAGGATGCAAAAAAACGCAACCCCATTTGGTTGCTCATATTTCCCCAAGAAAAAAATTCTTTAGCTTCCAGTGTTGGTTGCAGTTATTTCTCCCCACAGCCTACAAGAAGCCAGATTTCCCCCGGGACAGGGACTGGTAGCCTTCTCATCATTTGAATGAACAAGTGACTTTGGCAGCTCTAGAAGCAGCTTGCTCTGAAGCTTGCACTCAAAAGAACAAAGTTTTCCATGGTCTCAGCAAAAAGCTCATGTGGTATTTGGTTCCCAGGATCAAAGTAGTGCCCAGCTATCTGTGGCAATGCTGGGGCATTGCTGGCATGGTCAAACAAGATGAGGTAAGGGCGGATTCAGGGTCTCAATGACTTGGGAAATGTGTACTGTGAGGGGATAGTAACTACTACTTTTTTTTTTTTTTTTTTTTTTTTTTTTTTTCCCTCAGTGGAATTTTCTGTAGTGTGCTGAAATTCATATGGCAAAAGCCTAAGACACGTTCTCTTCTCCTTATTTTTGTTGTCTGAACCAAGGGCTCTGCTGAACTTCGCCCTGCATTCTTGGATGGCTCTGCATGCAAGCTGTGCCCATTATCCTATTTTCTTTTAATTTCCAAATGAAGATTCAATTGCAGTTAGAAAAGGCTTTTTTTCCTCCCATGTGCATAACTATTATCTAGTCAGGGAACAATCTTGCATTTGTGTCAAAATTAATTTTTTAGTTACTTTAAATTGTCCTCTCTTGCTGCAATTACAGCATTGTATAATGAACCCTTCATGTTTCAATATCCAGAGGGAGGTGCTTGAATAAATATTTTTAATTACCCTTTTTGTGTTTCACAGAGGTGAGATTCCTGGTATGAAAAATGTCCAGAATGTCTTATTATACTCAATTCTCTCTCATATTAATTTTTACAGTACCATCCCTGATGGGACATTGCCATTTCCCAGATGAACACAGATCATCTGTATATGTAGCCATTATTAGAACCATGGTAGAAGGATTTCAGAGGTGGGCACTTGGACCTATTATTTGATGTCAGTAAAACATCAAACAGCTTTCAGCTATAATATCCTCTGTCTCAGTAATGTTCTGTTCATCTGCTTCAAGACACTACTTGCTAAATGTTTATCTTTTACATTTAGAAGCATGACCTGTTTTCATATACAATTATAATTTTTAATTATTTGTTTTCCATGAAAAATCTTCATTTTTTGGCAGATTGAGTCAGATTCATAAGTAAGGTTTTCTTGCTACTATATACTAATAATTTACCTGTGTGCAAAACTGGTGTGCAGCTTTCACACAGTTTACATTTAGAAGAAGGAACAACCGCGTTTAAAACTGAAGACTGGCACATAAGCTTTGCAAGTTGAATTTCCACTGAACATGGATCCCAAGGATCTTCCTTGCCTTCCCTATGTTTGTGGCTTTTAATGAGGTAAGTTCTCTTCCATCTGAAAACTTTACGTGGTTCCTTCTTTTTATCCAGTGTCTTGCTAATTAGTCATGGTTATACCTCTTCCCTTCTTCTTTGGGTTTCTAGGCAATTTTCTTTCCTCCTTGACGGTTTCTAATAGATACAGTAAGAACATGAATGCTCTTGTCACTTCCACTTTCATGTGTTTTAAAGTAAAAACCCAACTAATTCATAGGTTGAAATTAAAATTTCATGTTCTGAGGGTAAGAAACTAGTAAATGAGTAATATACCTACAGAAATTATCTTGATTAACTAAGAAAGTAAAATGAAAAATAGCAGTGGAAAAAACTGGAGAAAAACTGAACAATAGACACTCAGTGGGACGGAAAGATTGTCTTTGTCCTTCTCTTCCCATTCTTCTTTTTTTATTTTTTTTCTCCCATCTTTTTTGTTTTTAATTTGTTTATTATGAAAGAAGCTGTTTTGTGACCCCTTGTAAATGGAAGATCAAAACTCAAGTACACTGCCACAGGTCTTACAGCTGAAGATGACCAGGGAATCCCCTCAGAGTCAACAAAGAAAAAAGGCCACCCAGGAGACACACATGGAGGATGTCAGCAAGTTAATTCCGGCTTATATAGAATTAAGGGGAATTTTTCTGTTGAGTTTAAAGGGAGCAGAAGCAGGTCAAAAGGTAGCCAAGATGCGTTTTGTGTAAGAGTCCCAGCAGCTATCTGCTGCTTGTACAAGTGTTTATAGTCCAAAGAGAAGGATTGTACATGTGCAGCGAAGGGTGGGACACTGCCCCAAAGAAGTGATAGCTGTCAGAGGTATAATTTCTTTTAACTGTTATCAGAGTGTAAATGTCAAGCCACATAATCATCCTAAACCTCAAACAGTTAAGACAGGAGAGTGATGGCAAGAAAAAAAATCTCCTCCATCTACTGAATCATGCCCTGTTTATGCACTTCTGCACAGTTCTGTAAAGGGTAACTTGTAATGCTTTTTCTGGATATCCAAATGTTATTGCCTCAGTAGCAGTGACTTTCCTCAAGGGAGAGAGAGGGCAGAAGTGGCAAGCTGTTTAACGTTGATATAACCTGCATGGATTTCTTTTCTTGTTCTGTTTATAATCTGGTTTCTTGATAAGTGGTTGGGTTGTGGTAAGAAAAGAACAAACAACATTGGATTGACATTGCCTTCAATATTTATGTTTCTTCCACTTAAAAGTAATACTTGAATGCTTCTTTATCATTCTTAATTTGTATGGGGGTATATATCTTGTATCTTTGTATCAAATTATTATTTTAATGCAAAAACACAAAACACTTACTATACAGTTCCAGAAACAAATTTCCAAAAGACTCAGTGCTTTGTATAAAATTTTTCATTTTGCAGTGCAGAGCTCACTAAAAGAAGTTGTGCTGAGAAATCTGCCTGTCTGCCATCCACACAGTTTTTCTGAATATTTTGATCAAGGTCCCTGCAGTCTAGGATGGAATTCCTCTGCCCAAAGGTAGGCATCAAGGAATCCATTCTGCCTTCAGGGTTGATGTACAAAACCACAAATAGAATGGCAGAAGCAATGTAGAAAAGCCCCTGAGGGAGGTTCCTCACCTTCTAGGTCAGGCAGTTGAGACACACCACCAGAGTTGCCTTCCAGACTGCTTATTTTTTTCTCCACTGACTATATTGAATTTTGACATCATACTTTTAGACGATCTCAGGGAGGTGGATGCCACCTGTAGTACTGGGAAAGGAGGTGGTTGTCCTCTGGCAGAGTTGTCAGTTATTGCTCACTCTGTCACAGAATGGAGTCAGGGACAGGCCTCTTGTTCTCCTCGATGCATACAAGTGTTTTCATTGCTCTTGCTGCTTCTCAGCCAGTCATGCATCAAGCTAGCGACGGGGCATAAAAAGGTGGTATGAGATTATGTGAAGAAGCACAAGGCAACAGAGTTTAGAAAAGAGGACTGGCAGACGGCAACTTGAATTCTGGAGAAACAGCTCAGTGAGGAAGCAGAGGGAGGCAAGATATCCAGTCCCAGCTTGAGACCATCTGGCCAGTGTTTAAATCCATCGCTGGAGAGTGGCGTGGGGGGTAGGGAAATCCAACCAAACAGCTGGAAAATCTGCAAGCCAGTCAACAATCAGCTGCATAAAAGTTGGCTAAAAGCCTGCAAGACAGCAGATGGTTTTTGCAGGGACTTTCTCCCCTTATTTGGGGCTGTCTCTCACCAAATCCAGTGAGAGCTCTGTTGAGAAGGAAAAGTAAAGGGAACACTTGTGCCCACATTTCATAGAATCATAGAATCATTCAGGTTGGAAAAGACCTCTGAGATCATCGAGTCCAACCATCAGCCTTACTCTACAAAGTTGTCCCCTACACCATACCCCCCAACATCCCTTAAACTATATGACCCTTAAACACGTCCAGGGATGGTGACTCGACCACTGTCTGGCCACTCCCTCTGTGAAAATTTTTTTCCTAATGCCCAGTCTAAACCTCCTCTGTTGGAGTTTAAAGTCTTTCCCCCTTGTTCTGTCACTAATCACCTGTGAGAAGAAACCAGCACCAACCTCTCTACAGTGTCGTTTCAGGTAGCTGTAGAGATCAACGAGGTCTCCCCTTAGCCTTCTCCTCCTCAAACTGAACAGCCCTTCAATCACTCAGTCAACCTGGAGCTTTTCAGAAATTTGCACCGCTGACTCTCGTTTAGTTTTAGGTATTCTTTCTGCATTACTTGTTTCCTCTTTCAAAATTCAGCTAAACAGCTCCTTTTGTTTCTGTATTCACTCACTTGAGTAACACCTTCCCCAAATTCTGCTCAGAACATTGCTTCAATGTGCAAAACTCAAATCATAGTTTTGCAGCTCCTGACCACCTCTGACATGTTAGTCTGGGAAGCTGACAAAACTTTACTGTCATAAATTTTGGGTTTCTTCTTCCTCTTAATAGTTTGATCCTCAGTAGTGCTGCACTTTTAAAACAAAATCTCCCTCATGATTACCAAAAAGAGCACTCTACAAACAGTTCATTCAGACCCTCAAGTCTCATATGGCATCATACTCAAATATTTGACTTGACTCGAAACATCTGGAACTGTCAGTGCTAGGTTAATGGTTGGACTAGGTGATCTTCAAGGTCCTTTCCAACCTAGTTGATTCTGTGATCTTCAAACCATTTCTAAGAAGCATCTTATTAGTTCAACACTAGATATGAACTTGGCCACTTCAAGTATCATAAACTTTCATGCCCTTACCGCTAGCCATTCATTTCTTCTGTATCCTTCCCATTTTTCAGCATTTCAGTCATGACCTTTATCAGCAGATGCAATCAAAGATATCCTGAATGTTGGGAAGGTAACAGTAATCTATTTCAGAATTTAAGACATCTATTCAAAATCAATTCCTCACAGTTCATTTTTTGGATCATATTTAACCAGGCCCCTAAAATAACCTGGCTGTTGGCAGGTTTCAACTGCAAATCCTCATAAAAAGACCATTTCTTCAAACGATGTAAGGATTTTAGCATTCTCTTCATATCCCACTGTCCACAGGTGATAACCGTTTAACATTTCTCAGGCAAGAGTTTAACTCCTCATCTAATTTCCCTGCATTCAATTTTTACTTTCACACACTATCCTTCTCCAGCCTGTTTTCTAACCTCTCTAAACTTTGCCTGTATACTATACTGCAGTCTACATATTTACACATTCTGTAATTTGTCAATAAAGGGAAAAGATATATTTAAGACAGAGATAAGGTTTACTGAACTAACTTTGATTTCTTCAGAAGAAAACTTGTCAGGGACCCACAAGGAATACCTGGTTGTCACCAGAGTAAGATCAGGAGACACTCTTAACTAATTCAGCACTAACTTCCAGTTGTGTAAAAATTCACCTTGGAAACACAGGTGAAGGAGGAATGTTAATCCTAATACTCTCTGATAAGTCCCTCGACCTAGCACTTACCAGCTCTGTGACCACGATGGAACTGCAGAGAGTTTTTGTTTGTTTTATAGATGAACACACAAAAGAATTTGAATGTGAAATGTTTTTTTCTTTCCCTGTAGCATTCTTCTTTTTTTTTTTTTTTCTTTTTTCCTCTTCCCTCACATGCTCTCTCCGCTCCTTGTAAAGGTGCTTTCTAAAGACAGGAGTCCACAGGGCTGGCTCAGATTTTTGGTGGTTCTCTCATCCCTACTTTGCTCTGTGTTCCATCATTTCACCTGCACAGGCTCCAGGGTTTGGACATCCACATTAACAAGTTTTTAGAGAACTTGTTTATCTCAAAGGAAAGACACTTGTAGGGTGAGAATGCTGCGAGGAACTTGATGAATCTTTAGGCTTTTTTTCCCCTTGTAATTATTACTGGCAACAGGAAAAGGCTGTGGCTGCCCCTATGCCTGCTAGGAGGAGGCAGACAGTGGACTGAGACTGGCTCTGTGTTGGTAATGTTGCGTTATATCTATACGTGCAAATGCAGTTTACGCACAGTAACAATCTTGTTGAACCTCTACTAAATGAACAACATGACACGGCTCTTGACAACTGCCACTAGATGGAGAGCTTTAGATACACTGCATACATACAACTATATGTGAAGATTCAAAGACTGTAAGGCTGGAATGTAGCTGTATTACCCTTCAGTCTGAGCTCCAGCAAACAAAGAGCAGAAAATTTTATTTAAAGTTTTCCATGTCAAGGTCATCACTCCTTGCTGTGCCAAAATATAGCTTATCAGAAACCAGACATCCTTTCTTTCAAGATTTCAAACAAGAATCTACTGCATCCATACTGAAGTTGTTCAAAAGGTTGTTCAAAATATGTGCTCCATTTCTCAACTGGTTTTTGTCCGCTTGGAATTCTAGCCATTACATTCATACTTTTACTTTTAAACATCATGTCTGTAGTTTAGAACTAAGCTTTCATCTGCATTTTTTCGTTTCTGACCCATATTGCCCTGACCTGGTGTGTGTAGGAGTTTGTCAGGCATTACTGGAGAATCTCAGTGCCCTGTTATGAGTTTCAATACTTTGAATTTTTTAATTACATTTTTGTTTTAAATGCACTAATTCCACACTTAACACAGTTTAGAATGGGGAAAAAAAGCCTTGGTTAAAGTCTTCTCCTATTAATTTAACAAGTTCTAAGGAGAGTTCAGTTCTGTCTGGTTCAATTTAAGTAGGGCTACCTTGAAATGCAGCATTCATGACTACAAATTTCTACTTCAAAAAGAGGCTGAAAATCAGTCATCAAATTGTTCCATGAAAGTCCAAAGCAATGTTAATAACCCTGCTTCTGTCATGGTCATTGCTAGTTCTGTGAATTATTTTCATTAGGAAGCTGAATCCACTGTTGCCTCACCTCACCAAGACTTTTCTTTTCAGTGCTTTCACTAGAGGCAGAGAAATATGAAAAATATAGTAGAGCTATACAAAACAGCTTTCTTGCTATGTTTGTTCTAAGTTCAGTCCCATTTCCATGTCAGGTTACGTGCAGTTGTGAATTCCCCTAGAAGTCATCTGGAGGGCTTGGGAGCATACAGATAAAACCTGAGAGTTTCTGCTAGCAGCATTGTTGATGGTGCTTTCCCCACTCACCAATGTATGGCAACAGAGGACTTCTTTCCCCCACACAGATCCGTGAACTCTTGCCCCTGCTGTCTCCTTTCTTTCGTCCTCAGGTCTTGCCCAGACACAACTAGGGATAAAGTACTGCCTGAAGGATCCCTGCTGGCCTGGCCTGGTGCTGCTTGCTGGGGACATCAAATTGATGGAAAATCTCTGCAGAGCGGAGGGGATGGGCACCTCATATCTCCAGGCCTTCCTGACTCAGGCACCTCCAGGCTGAGCAAGGACTGTTCACACTCTTGCCCTAAGCACATGGTGCTTCAGTCCTTCTCCCAGCTGCCCCACCACCTCTTGCTGTGGGGTCACCTCTTCATCTGTGCCCTCCATGTCCAAGACCTCCCCAAGTCACAGGACGTCACCATCTGCCTCCTTCTGGCCTACATCAAATCGTCCTTCTGTGATGCTAGGAAAACCATATTTCCTAGTGAGAATATAATCAGGCCTGTGGGACTAGATTCTTTTCCTTTGTCCATCTGCATATTCAAGTGGGGCATTGTCAGACAGTGACCAAAAACTCAGATGCCTTCTCTGCATGATGGATGCTGTCAGAGATGCTCTGCTTGGTGGCCTCCTCATGTTACCTTCCCATTTTTGTCTGAGTACTTAACCCTCACACTCCCTACACTCTTTGTTCCCCATCATTATTTCTCCTCATGTCTTTTTTCGTTCATCTTCCTCCTCTCCCAGTAGGCCTCTCCAAAAGAGAAAATGACAGCAAGTCTGCCCGTGATTTCCTTTAGAGTGATGGAGGCTTATGGAAAACACCCTTCTGGACAGCTCTGGCACAGGGAAGGTATTGCTAGGTTGTGCCCAACTCCTGAGCTCTGAGGATGACTCATGCCCAATGGACATGAAACTAACTCAGTGCTCTACACTTCGTGGGGTTAAGTCTGCAGAATATTCCTGAGCTGTTGAGAAGGATGAAGGCCTTATATTGAATTGAAGAACTGAGTTTTCCTGAAAAAAAAAAAAATCCTGAGGTTTTTTTTGTGTCATCAATGTTCAAAAAACGACAAAGAGAAAACTATTGCTCTTGCTGTCAGACATCATTTAACAGAAAGAGGTTATACAAAGTGTAACTCATGGTGCAGGAGACACTGTCTAGTTGGGAGGAAAGCAGGAGCTGGTGGGGAGCTCAGCAGCAGCCAGTGCAGGAACATGCTGCCTGTGAGAGGCAATTGCAGCAATGGCTCGATGAGAGCTGGAGCCACCTCTAGCTGCTCAAGAGGAGGAAGATCCAGGAGGCATGGGGAGGTTTCAAGAAGGCAGGAAGGAGGAAATCCTGGAGAATAAAGCATGTTTTAACAAACAAAACTTCATTCTGCAAGAGAAGTTTTTATGCCCTTAATTTTTCTACAGTCCCACACCCCTAACCAGAAAGAACCCCAACACTGAAGCATCTGTTCTTTTTCATGCACTTATCAGACACATAAAGAAAAGTGAGACAGGAATCTGATCTTTCTGAAGTCTGCATTTTCGTAAATATTTTCTTTTAGGTGTTTGTGAAATTGAATTTGGGTTGATAACCCTGCTTTGTTCACTCAGCCTTACATCCTCAGAGAGCACTGAGAAAAATGAAAAGATTTTAACAAAATGTAATCATGGCAATTCAGTACAATGGCATGGAGACAAAGATAAGATGAGAAATAAGCTACTGTTCTCTCTGCTTTCCTTGTTCCCTCGTTTAAGTGATAATTTTCATACCTTACCTTTGAAAGATATAATTACAGTAATTGGAATCTGACTATTTCTGAGAGTTATGCTATGCAGTCCCTTTTCCCCTTGACATTTGTGTCTTTTTAACTAATATAAGATCTTTAATCTACCAAATAAATATGTGGAACCTGATTCTCTGCAGTGTAGATGCACTTTATGCTTCTCGGGCAGCTAAAAGCTGCACTGATGCCAGCATAAGCAACTGTAGGAGTCCCTGCCCTGGAAAAAAGGACAATTGAAAACTATTTTAGAATTACTGGTACCACAATGAGGTACAAGCACTATTGTGGGATATGTCTTACCTGTCTCTCATCATGTAAACATTAGGCTGGTTAGCTGTTCCTAAGAACAGAATGGGGGAATGGGGGAAGGACGTGAGTCCAGAGGGGTAGGTGTTCGAGAGAGAGGGGAAAAGAGGTTTCTGTTTCTTGCAGATGGAGGAAGGGGTGAAAGGCAAAATGGAAATGTGACCCTTGGAGAAATGAGATGGTGAGTCTGCCTGAGATGGTGTGCAAGCTGCAACATGGCTCTGCGAGGGTAGACAGTCCCCAGGGACTCCTCTGTGAGGGTGGGAGACCGTTGCCCTCTAAGTCCTTCAGTCCATGCAAGGGGTGGCAGTTAGTTTCCTAAACCTGCACATCTGTTTTAGATGTTGTGTTAGCGTGAGGCGAAAAGTCCTGCTTAGTCGCTTCCCCAAGTGTGTGTATGACCAGGAGTTTTCTTCTGCTCTGCCTTTGAGCAATGGAATGTAATGGAAGCAGTAAATGGAAGCAGAAATACTCTGGGGACCAGACCACTGCCCAGCCAGCCCTACAATTTGGGAAGGGCAAAGGTCCATGTTATGTTCTTTACTGCACTCAGCTGCTTCTTGGCCACTTCTCGAAGCATAGCCAGGATACCCGCTGTCTTCCAGTAACACCGTCCTGGGCAAGAGCCAGGTTACATGACCAGCGGGCAGTACAAAGAGGCCAGTGCTGCAAGCATCAGTGAGCTATAAATAGATTCCACAGAGTAATGCACATGTTACCAAAACCTTTAAATGCGAAGATCCTTGCATCTTGTGTTCAGGCATGCATATGAAGGCAGGGAGGTTTTGAGCAGCTGCAGGGAAAGTTGCAGGATCTGGACATATTTTAGACATTTCCACCCTAGAATAAGGCTTCTCAATCTTTGTTAGCTTGATACCACCAAAAGCAGCAGCTATATCAATGAACGCAGATGCTGTTGAGGAGAGGGCAGGCAGGACCCACACCAGCACCCATCCCTGAAGGTCCCTTCTAACCTAAATCTTCCTATGATTCAGTGTTAGCTATGGCTGGGCTACTGCTCACAGCAGGGCTGCAGGACTGTTGAGAAAGCAGAGCACGTCTGAGGGGCTATCAGAATGGCTGGGGACTGCGGCACACCGTGTACAGGGAGAGGCTGAGCGAAGGCATGTTCAGTCTGAGAAGAGATTTTTTCGGGGGGAGCTAATACTGACCTAGTAGGGGATGTAAAAAGGTGTTTTTTTAGAGATGCACAGAAAGAAGACAAGGGGCAACAAACCCAGTTGTAGAAAGGGAAGTGCCAGCTCAGTATAAGGAAAAAGGATTTCACAAGGCTTTTTAAGAGTTGGAAGAGCTTGACCAGAGAAGCTGTGCAATTTCCATCCCTGCAGATACCCAAAACTCAGATGGATAGCATGACTAACTTCAGCACTACTCCTGCTTCGTTCAGGGAATGAGATGAGCAGGGGTTATGCTAGATGACATCCAAAGGTCCTTTTTCACCTGAATCAGCCTTTTGTGATTTCCATCTGCATCAGCTGAGCTCTACTTAGCCATGGGGTGAGTTGCTTGACTCTTTGGCACTACAATATGTTCAACTAGCACGCGTAGTTCTAGTGGTGCGTGTGGTCTGATATATATTAAGGTTAACTTCTATCCTTACAGAAATAAAATAGGATTTATTTTTGCTCTTTTCCCTGAATAATCTTCCTAGTTGACAACCACACAGTACAATTATATCCATTGATTAGGGATAAAACCAGTCTCCTTGAGAGTGATTAGCATTTTGTATTAATGAGCTTAAAAGTCTTTTGTTTATCACTGCCTCAAATTTATGGCCAAGGGAACAAAGCAGCAGAGGTCATGTTTCTGCACGTGTTCACACTCTTTGGCAAGTCAAATACTGGGCAGGTTTGGCACCCTGATGTGGTTAAAATGCTTCTGTTTATAATACCTGGATGGATCAGAAAGGGCATGCTATAGCAGATATCCATATTTTGGCTGTTCCTTAGCTCACGTTTTTAGTCTGAGCTCCTCTTAGTCTGAGCTCCTCTTAAGCTAAAGCCAGTGCAAAAGGTCATGGTGCTCAGGATTCTTAATACAGCTCTCAGCTTGCATTTCATTTCCTGTTATGGATATAGCTTCTGTGTCTGCCCCATTTCGTTGTGCATTACCTGGGAGATGGAGTCAAGGCTTTGGGAGAATACTGCTGGGATCAGGGGAGGAGAATGGGTTTGACATTTTTAATGTATTTTCTGTGCATGCCATTATACTGTGTGAATAACACCATTTTACTTAATTTTTTCACTTAAGTTTTACAGAAGTCTTTTTAATGCTTGCCAAATTGCTGTGTACCTTTCAGTACAGAAATGTAAGATAAATGCATGATAATATAATTCAGCCTCACTGACTTTCCATCCAGTTGGAGGAAAGGAGAAAAGGTATACCTTGATGTCTTCTTCCATTTTAGTAAGTACATTTTAGTAATTTCTCATTCTGATTTGTTTTTTTCCATCCTTTTGAAAATCATGATGAGATAGAAAATAATTCAGTGAAAATGAGCAAGAGTAAAATAACAGTGACTCCAGATGTCCCTTTGGAAAATGACATCTGGACTTGTAGGTCAGTTTTGCCTCCACAGATAATTTCTGTTGGCATTTTCTAGTGTCTTTTAAAAGGAGATCCCTTTCCAGTATCATGAACCTGAGCTATCTAGGGTGATTATCTTTTTGGGAAGGTGCTTCATATGCCAAGAAATCTTCCAGAGACATCACATGCATGGTGACTCAACAAATAGGTTAGTCAGAGTGGGTACTTTTTTTAGTGATTCCTACTTTTTAAGCTAATTTGGACTAGTATGACTGAAGCACAAGAAGGTGGAGTGACTTCCTTACAGTCACAGTCTGAGTCAGTGGCTCAGTACCTCCAGGATTGCCATATTTTTATTCCAACCACTGAGAAGACCACATGGCTTCCTCTTGGCGTGCTTTGGGGTTTCACAGCTGAGAGGTACAGGCTGTAAAGGCTTTTGCTAAGGATGCGTGAACTGGTGATTTTACAGCAGAAGATCTTAATGTAGGATCCAGACTGCAGCAATCAGTTGGCTTCTTGTCCATTCAATCCACCTCCTGTTTGTGGAGCTCCTCTCAGACATTTTCCTACAGCGCTATCACTCACCACATAGTCTCTGCTTACCATGGGAGACAGGAAAATCGCCGTGGTTTCTGTTCCCAGGGCTCTATGTCAACCTTTCGTAGTTTTGGCTGGTGAGGTTTGTAGACTCTTATTTTTGCTCATCGCTTCAATTTTTGAATGAACCTTCCCTCTTTCCTCTCCACCGCTCCAAAAAACCCAAAACAAAAAATCAGCTGAAATGGCCAATTTTTGCCGGCTTTCAGATGGAAACCATGCAAAACCACTGAGTTTAGCCTAGTGTCTGCCGGAAACTATAAATAGGACTGTTCGACTGAAACTCAGCCCTGGTTTACTCAAGCCACAACCCAAAGTTGTGAGACAGTCTCTGAACCCGGGTGGATATTTTGAAGTATATTGGCCAAGTATGGTAGCTATAAGAAAATCAAAATTCTGCTGAGTTACCTGCTTGGTTTGGGGTTTCATTGCAGAAGTTTTGTACAGCTGTATTTACCATCAGATGCTCTGAAGCTTGTTTCTAGGTACCTCCTAGACCTCCTTCAGGTTAGGTAGGGAGCCTTGACCTTCTCAGCATCTCTGATTCTCTGGCTGTTTGGTGAAGGTCTTCAAATTCTTCCTTAATTTTTCAAGATGCTTTGAAATCAAAAAGTGAAATTGTGTTTGCACACTTTTACTCTGAGCATAATATGATTTATTCAAAACCAAGTTTTCTTAAGACCTGACACATTAATCTCAGCTAGTTACAAGAGGTACTGAAGGAAAACATCCTCTTTCCTTCTGTTTAAAGTAATGCTAAAGGCCAAAAAAAAAGGTAAATATTCAGGGCCTAAATATGCACCAGTCTACCTCTTAGCCCAAGACATGACACTGAATATCTAGTGTGTTCCAGAAAAGAAGATAGGCTATAATGGTGTTTGAATCAATACCTTTCCATTACACCAAATAAAATACTTTTTAAACTAGAAATGAAGTTAACTTTGCATATTTAAATTCTTCTATCCTTAGAGAGTAAAGTGTCTCATTGCATCCTGTTGTTTGTTTCTGTCTTTTGCTCCTCCAAATTTTGCAGCTAGGGTAGATTAGGATTTCTGTTGGATTATATCATGAGACAGGAGGCCTTTCCAAAAACTTTTCCCCCAGCTGATACATCAGATTTTCAGTTTATTCACCTGAGAAAACAATGTATTCTTGTGTTAGCAGAGCTGTCACACTTCATTTGATAATTCAGAATTTGTTCTTTGGCTTAGTGGATGAGGTGGTTTTGCAAGGCATTGTGATTTAATGAATTTATCTGCCTGGAAGGTGTCACCCAGAATCTCAAAGAGATCTATCTTTATATATTAGTAGATCAGCCTTGACTCTGGAAGCACCTCTAGGTCACAGTGCATTCAAACCACTTTAGTACTGGGCACGTAAGTAGGGAGCAAGAAGCCAGCTCCCAATCCAGCTGTCACAGAAGCACCGCTGGAGAAATTAATCACAGGGCCAACTGTGTTTATTGTCAACCAACCATGAAATACCATAACAAGGACCCCTTGTGAGAGCATAAATACTGTGTCTTCAATCAGTAATGAGGGTGACACCACCCAAACCAGAACGTGTATCTCGAGCTCCTTGTGCAGAGGAGGAGGCAGGGCTGCAGCTTCTTAGCAAATCTAGGCAGGCCACTGAAGTGCAGCTTTGTTGTGTATTCCTTGTTTTCTGAGAGCCCGTCTTGAGCCTTGGATGTGATTTGTAGAAGAGCTGAGCATTCACAGCTACACATGAACACCAGAAACTGTACTTTGAAGGTAGAAAGTGCCAGATCACATGGAATCAGAAATCCCCATATTAATGGACATTTTTTCTTACTTAATCCTGTCTCTACCCCATTTCTTGGTCTTTAATAGAGAGGGAGCACCATTTCCTCGTGTTCTGGAGGTTGTGAAGGACTCGGGAACAGTAGTGGAGTTGGGGGAGAACTAAATGTGGCGTGAAGAGCTGACTAGAGCATAGTGAAAACTAGATGTCCTATTCTATGAGAATTCATGATTTGGAAAAATAAAAAAAAAAAGATAAGTCATTTTTCAGTCTTATCTATATCTCAAAATATAAGTAGATTTTTTTCTGGAAAAAATGGGAATGAGTCTGTTGAAATCTTTTTGTCTTTACTTCCCAGAAGCTTTTTTGTTTGCATTCATTGTTCACTTTGATTTTGTAAACTGTTTTTAGATGAATTGATGTCTGTCCTCCTCTTCCCCAAGTTTTTTTCTTTCCAGAATAATTTTCAGGGTCTTTCCCTCCAGGCTGGGCTCAGATTCTTGCTACCTTTCTCCCCCCCAGTATGTGGGCATCACAGGTAGGAAGGGCATTGGAGAAATCCGCCCCCTAATTTCAGTTTAACTGCTGGCTATAGCTGAAATGGCAGGAAAAGTCTTTCTGAGGCCTGAGCTGGGGCACAGCAGAGAAGGTAAAGCATTAGCAAGCCTCCATTAAGCCTGTACACATGATAATTTATCAAAACCCCATAATCTAACACATGTAGGCATGATTTTTTGTTTTCTTAACAGCACTGGACAAGTCCTTGGGCAAGAGGAAGCCTTCGTTTGAATCTGAACATCTACAGTATACTGAACAAAAGGCTTCTTGGGGAACCATGCAGAGAAATCAACATGTTTTGTTTAACCCCATTCACAAAAACTGGATATATTTTTTCAATTAAATTATGTATACAGGTATAAAAAACGGCCTGAAGCAGACATGCAGAATGGGAAATTCTGGTCTAAATTACAAAAAAATTCTCAAAGGGTAGCAAAATGCTGTGGCAGGTTAGGCTGAACTTACTTTATTTACTCTGTGCTTATGTTGCTTTTATTCAATTTATCTGTCTAGACTAGCCTCTTCTGTACTGAACTACTCTCTTTAAAGGAATACCAAACTCTTCTGAATGTGTAGTACAAAAATGAAACATTAAAGAAGAGGGCATTTTAGGCTGACTGCTTAAATACGGTGTCTCTTTCTTCTTTAAATTAATAAACAGGACCATTCTGTTACTTCTATTGCAACTACATCTTTTGTCTGTTTGTTTCTCGCTATAAAATACATTAAAAGGATACATGACGGTGATGGGTCACATGATCCCGACCCAATCAATTAGCTGCTTTTAATGATGACTCATTGTTTTGTCTGTAACATAAAACAAAAGTACACACCGAAAGCCCTAACACAGCCTTTTAGAAAAACTCAAGATTTATTTTTCCATTTGTGGTTTCACTTTTTAATCTTTCTCCAAAGCTCGAAGGACAGATCGCGTTGAGCTGATACAGTATGTGCATGCAGCAGGCTTTTCCTCTTGCTGCTGCTCACATTACTGCCTCACCTCATCTGCAAGTACAATTTTAGGGCATACATCTAATTCCCACTTCTTATTCTGAAACATCTGGGTTCACCCAGCAAGCCTCAACTTTTGTACAAGCAGCCCTATTTATGTCAGTGAGAGGACTTTTATAAATGCCAAACAATTTCCTTTGCGTGAGTGTGCAGAATCCCAACTGTTTGTTTTCATTATGTATTTTGGGATGTATTAATTCATGTCAAATCTGTATCTGACTTATGCTTTCAGATGCAAAGTGTTTGCAGAAAGACTGCACTGAAATAAGCTCTCCCCATTTCATGTTATGTTGATAGTATCCCATTTCAATTCAGAAGACTTGAAAAGAAGTTTCTTGATTGTCACTTTGTATTAGTTTAACTTTGAGTCTTGGAGCCTATCTATCTTACATGGTATTTTCAGCCCGAAAATACACTACAAAGTAATGTGTTGAAAAACAAAACAGAACAAAGCAAGAAAAACAAGCAAGCAAACAAAAAGCTCCTCTCTCAATAAAATAAAAAAAAATCAACTGGAACAAAAACATTCCCCCACAAGAGAGCTCTTTCTAACGGGATGAGCTGCCTTCTAGATAACTAAACACCAGAAAAAATACGCCTTTCCCACATCTCTCAGACTTCTGTAATTCTTAATCATGAGCTTGCCTTTTTTTTGTAGACGCACTAAACCCCATTGAATCCAATGAGTGGAATAAAGACTTGCTAAGTAATGGTAGGCTCCAAATATGTTTTTCCATGTGAAGAAGAGGAAAAAAATAGCCTTTGACAGGGGAAGAGCTGATACAGCTTAATTTGGAGAGAATAAGGGAGGCCTGCATGTTAAACACTCCGCTTGCTCAAAAGTCTCTGGCCTGAAATCTACGAATGAAGGAAAATACCGCCTGAGTCTTCCCTCATCCCTTTTCTCCCCATACTTTTTCTGGAGAGCCCAATGTATTGCCCTGCTTGAGTGTCCCATTGTGGCCTCCCATGCTTCAATCTAATGAAGAAAGTTTCTAGCTGGGCTGCACCATCAATCACCTTCTCCTGGAAATTATATATACTTTATATTCTGCATGAGAAGCAGAGAATTAATAATTTCTTGGTTCATCTATTAAAATATTTATTCTCAAAGTTGTTCCTATCTTCTCTTTTTCTTGGATATGGCAGAGAGTGATGAAAAGATCTGTCCTGCATTAAGGGCTTTTGCAAGTAATCCAGAAATCTACACTATAATAAAATATTTTTTCCTGTGGTGAAGGCTCCTGAAACTCAAAGTACATCACATCTTTTCAGCTGCCATTGGTGTGCATACAGAGCTGACTAATTAGACACTAACAAGCAGATTTTGCCTGAATCTATTGGCACACAGTCTGAACCTGAGTGTTTCTGCTAACAGTCTTGGTGCTGCCTTCCCTGAGCTGAAGTGTGAGCTGCTGATTACAGGGACATAGGTCTGAAATAATGAAAGCATCTTTTCACTCGAAGGCTGATCCTGCTGATCACCTTCCCTTGCTCAAGAAATGAACCATGTTTTTTATCCAATACTTTACACAGGAGAAGCAAAATTGCTGTGTTCTCAAGGTGATTTGTATTACTAGCTAAACATGCAAATGATGAGCTTGGAGGAAAAGAGGAAGGGAAAACACGGGTTGTGATTCAGGCTGACACAGGGGTGTTGGATGGCAGGTATTCTCTGTCATATTGGGAAGGAAAAATGCAGAACATTTTGCCTCTACAGAAATCTCAGGTTTGTTAAGCTGCTCCGGCCAGGAGCAATCAGAAAGCTGTTTTTGTTCACTGGGAAGGGCCTTATGGCTTTACCAAAGGGGGCAGTTTGCCTCTTCCAAGGCACTGGTTTGTAAGGACAGTTCTCCTGCTTTGTGTCAAAAACTCATTGCTGGCGGTGCTCAGGGCTCAGCTGTCCCCATGGTTTCTCCACAACCCATCCACATTGCTGAAGTCCACTATACCAAGCACTTCACTGTTTTGTCTAAAGCAGGGTGATGGGTTAAACTCCATGGGTGTCTTCTTGATGATCTCAGCAGTTGATTTTCATATTATCTGATCACCTAAGAAGGTGAAGGAGGCTGTCTTTTTCCTCAGTTTGTCTGGCTTTGTTTCTTTACCTGGTTCTGTAGCCTTAGTGCAGGAAGTTTTCTTGATGTTGTTTGACTGAATTAACACAGAAACACTTTAATCAGGAATCCTTAAAAAATATCTTGTTCACAGTATTTGAGCCAGTGAAGTATTTCCCTTGTGGACAAAAGCCCTTAATAACAGAGATGTTAGTGTTAGTTGCCTACATGGAGGCATCTGTTGATATCTGAGCTGTGTGCCCTCCACTGTGTTCTTAGCCTTTGCAGAGAAGTGTGGGCTTCTAGGTGTGATTTACTTCACCCTAGTTTAGACAGCTGCCTGCGGTTAGAGGATTTTCTCCCTAAACATGCCACTTGTTTTCCAGACCCTAGGGAGGGAGAGTAGGCTGACTCCCTGGATGACTACATAGGCAGATGTCAAGGGTTAAGTAAGTGAAACTCACCCAGGGTGTCCTTTTGTTTGTATAGAATTCAGCACAGCTAAGCTGTGATTTGTCAGCTTGGGCTCCCAAGGCACTACCATCCTTTAGCTCATCAACTCTGATAATGATGCTGGGAGAACCAGGCACAGAGAAAAGGAGCTCTTCTACAAATCTGAATTTGTGAGATGTACTTTTACCCGAGTAATCAATCTCTCACTTAAAAAAAAAAAAATAAAATCCTCTGTCTCGTCAACATTGGGGATACTGTTAAAGCTGTCTCAGCTAATGAGGTGGTGAGGAGATCAACCTCTTATGCTTAATGCTGACAGTGATCTTCATTGATTGGCATTAATTGCCTGTGGTCATAGAACATTCTTCCCTAGCAGGTGAAGATGGGCTTGACCTCTGCCCACTAAGGCTCCCAGCACATTGATCACTTAGTAAAGAAGAGAAATCTTAGCAAGAGTGGAAAACAATTCTGTCATAACTTAGTGTAGCAATGCCCTAGAGAGGTGTCTCCTAAGCGACCCACTTGTCTTCTCACCCTTGTACACCAGTGCAGTTCATCTGCTTCCTTGCAGTAAAAGAAAAGAGATGGGAGGTCCTGATGGTTTAATTCCCACATGAATGAGGTCAGGCGTCTCTTGTGTGCAGTTATGAGCAGGAGTCTCCTTGTTTCTCTTTTTACTGTCTGCTTTTCCACTGGGCCATCTTCAAAGACACATTTCTCTGTGGTAACACAGGACTTGTCCAGTGGGACTGAACACCTTCTTTGAGCAAGTATTTCATCTCTGGGCTACTAAACATCTAATGAAATTGCCCAATGGTAATTCCTTCTCGTTATTGTTTGTTGGTTTTGGTTTTGTTTTTGTTTTTGTTTTTTTTTTTTCTTTAATAAGGTGTCCCCTTCATAAGCAGAACATAACATTTCAGGAGAAATGTTGTTTCCCAAGAAGAGCTGCTGGCAGCACCTCCAATACCTTCAAGGAGTGATGAATTCAATCCAATACGTGTGCATGGCATAGGGTGTTTTATTATCCCTTTGTGTATTTGGAGCCTGTGTATTAATCATCACCTAGAAGCAAGAAGAAAATTGTTAGAGTCTCTTGAGGTGAAGGCTGTGTGTAAAGCAGCTGAGGGCTTTGTGGTATATTGTAGTGATTTGGAAGCTGTTTTTTTTTTTTTTTTTTTTTTCCTTTAGCACAACCAACCAGGGCTACAGAAATGGATTTCTTGCTGTAGAAAAAGAAAAGCAGGTTTTTATGTATTTCCTACCAGATCAAAGTGAAGAGACTTGTAATTTTTCATCCTTTTGACATGGTGATACAGGATTAGGTGCATTTGATCTATGTAATTTGTGGGCTCTGGTGGGCTTTTTATTGAAATTCTATGGTATTTACCTTAACACTGATATGCACTTTTAATAGTGGAAGGCAGAGTCCTGACCTGGCAGAAAAAACTGAATATTTTTTTTTTTTTGCTGTGATCCAAGGATGATCTTTCATCTCATCCACGTACCTGCAAGTAGATTGTAGTCTGCATACGAGATAGTGTGCAAAATCTCACACCTACAAGTTCACATGAAGAGCTATGCTTTTGCCTCCCGGGTGGTGGGAGGGAGAAGATAAAAAAAGCTCCCTAAAGCAAAAATACCAAATAATCTTGGTATGTTTAAGAACATGATATGTAATACAAAAGTGGCAAGTCAAATCAAATGTTCTTCTGATCCTGTATACTGTTTTCAACACTGATGAGAAGAGAATGCTTCAGGAAGAGTGAAATACAGGGCAAACAACTGTAGTGTTTTCCCCTAGTACTTTCTCAGCCTTCACTCTCTTTAAACTTGAAATTTTCTGAGCCTGACCAGGGTTTGTTGACCTTCAGTGGACTTCTCCAATCTTTTCAGTATTCCCTGGAACCTACATACAATTTCTGGATCTACAACATCCTTTGTCAAGGAATTCTGCTTGTGAAGAACTACTTTCTTTCATTTATTTTGAACTTGTTTCATGTTACTGTTATTTGATGTCCCCTAGTCCTACTGTTAAATCTTGGCATAACTGTACAGTTACAGGTCCAGCCATGGTTGGTTTTATATGAAAGGATGATTCAGAATGCCAATTCAGGGGCATTTTTACCAATCAAATACTAAGATAACTTGCAATTTTCTTTTCTTTCCAAAATGTGTTTTGGTGTGCCGTTCTGGACTGTTCCATCATAAAACAAACCCTATACCTAATTACTTGCATTTACCCCTTTTGCTTGCATGTTGTGGTAGCCGCTTACACGAATCAGGACTAAACTTTTGTTTGCATAGCTCAGAGAGCTGTGTTATCATAACACCAATCTAATGTCATCGACTGCTTGAGGGAAAAGAACCCACAAGTTAGGCCAAACATGCTGGTTGATTGACTGATGGCAATAAAACCCTTGTATGGGGCTACCACAAAGTTCAGATGGTTTGGCGAGGCCCTCTCAGCTGTATTGTCTCACATTTCTCTCCAATTGTGTGTGAATAGACAATTTAACGAATGCCCGGTCAAATGTGTCTTCTGTCGAGGATGGTGCTCCCCTCCCCATACCTCCATTTTGTGTTTTGCCACACAAGAACAAAGAGCCCAGACATTTCAAAACGGGGTCATCATCATTGCAAGACAGCATGGAAAACCAGAATGGCGAATTAGGTCACAGCTTCTTAAGAACTTTTCTCCTTCATCAGCGCTAATGCTCTTTTTCATAAAGTAATAAACTCTCAGAGTGAGATAGTATGTCTTCCTAGCAATCTGGATAGCACCTAGGATAATGAAGCCCCCTTCCTTTTTATGGCCTCTAGGCATCATCATAATATAAATTATCAATAAAATAATTCTACTTCATGGTCACAGCATATAGACAGATTCACTCAGGTAATCTGGGAACACAGTAATCAATTACTTTTTAAAAAAGAATTAATAATCAGTATTTCTAAACTTGTGAAGGTCAGGGAGGATGCTCAATTTATTGTCTGAAAATGGAAGGCCTTTGCTCATTAATAGGATGTAGGAAAGTTTTCAAAGCTAGTCTGATTGGGTGCTTGTGGATCACATTTACAAAAGCATTTGGATGCTTAAAGGTACTGGCATGATAAATTCTACCCCAGGAGTTTTTCTCCATCTTTTGGCACTCAGAGGTACTGTACAATTGGTGTAGTCATGCTCTGGAAGGAATTATCCTGGCTGAAAGGCCAGTCTGCAGGTCTGGACGACAAGAGTTGTGATTTCTCCTCCAGCACTGACAACTGTCCTGCAGTGTTAAAATAAGATATAAACTTATCACATCTCCTCTCACACTTCATTTCTACCCATTTGTAAACAAGGTCCAGTTTTGTTCACTTGCAGAAAGTGCTTTAGGATCAATGACTGATAAAATATACTATTTTCATTCTGAGGCAAGACTCAAGTTCATTGTCCAAGGTCTTGCTATTTCTGCTGACCTTGCCTGCAGATACGCTAAATTATGAGTTACTGTTAACTGTGATAAGGCTTCTCTGGTGTGAACAAATATTCATTAGGAACTTAACCGAAGCGATTGTTTCAGTTTAAATAGCTTAACAGTGATCCACTGAATGCAGATTAGGCTACTGAACCTGGAGTATAGTTCGTATTGATGCTGAAGACACAGAGTTTACATTATGAAACCCCAAATCCATTCATTCTTTTCCCCTTGATGTGGAAAGTCTCTCCATCTTAAAAAATCGTGATTATAGTATCGCAGTTTTCTTAGTATGTGTGCACTCCTCAGGAACAGCTAGGACTTCTTGCAAAGAAATTCCTACTGTTGCAGAAAACTTGCAGGTATGAAAACTGAATGCATGTATATAGTTAGGGAATTAGGGATTGCCATCATGGAAATGTTTAGAAGGCTGACAGGTCGGGGAAGTTTTAAACTTTTAACCTTACTAAATCCATTCATTAAGAACAGCCTTTGTGCTCATGGCTGATTCCCACACATTGTTCAGCATCATCACTGTTGGTCTTTAATAGCCCTATTGAAAGTCAGCACTGAGTACAGTGTTGCAGGGGTAATGCCTCAAATCTGACACTGATGGCTACGGTCTTTGGTGGTCCCTACCTGCAGAGGTTGTGTGATGAGGCTTGAGAACTCATTGATGAGAGAAGCCAGAACTGAAGTGGACTTTGTCTTCTTTCTCTGATTTTTCCTGCTTATGCCTGAAGTTTTTATGCTATTTCCTGCTCTCAAAAAAGAGGAACTTATCGGCTCCCAGTATCACTTATTTTGTTTTTTGCTTTGCCAATCATTCTTTGAGGTGGGCGGAGGAAGCAAGCAGCCGATTCAATGTGAATGATAGAGCAAGCTTTAACTTTATTGAAAGAAATCACACCTTATATAAGTAATCTACAATACACTACTTGCAACTCTATTGGATACATTTAAGAAACTACATTATAATATCTCAGCCATTGGGTACATCTAAAAGGTCACATTGTAATATCCCAGCCCCCTGTGGCATCTCTGGTATGCATAAACATCTTTCTTGCTGTGAACTTGCTTCTCTCCCAGGGCTGCCTTCCTCTCACCCCCAAGGTCATAATGCACCCCAACTTATCTCCCTGTTCTCACAACAGTCCTTGTTATCATCACTGTACCCTGGGTTTTTTCCTCTGTTTACCTCAGGTGGCTGCGACCGACTTCTGCAGGGAGCTATGGCCTTGCTCTCTGCAAGCTGTTCTCCAACAATTCTTCTCATGTATTTGGCAGGTGGTCCTGGCTATTTGCAGTCCCTTGTGCTTATCTTATCCTCTGTCTGTTAATTTTTGTTGATTGGTTGCCATTTACTTGCAATACACCCTTCTTCAGTAGTCATGTTGCTCATGCACTTATGCAAAATGCTTATACATCACATCTTTCTGTGACATGAGTGTTACAAAATACATTTTCTTGTTAGTTAATCTTTGTTAGTGTCCTTGTACATATTTGAGTTGAAGGCAGGTTAATAGTAATTATATTCTGAGTAATACATTTGTAATTTCTAGGTGTCACAGACCTCTGTTTTGCTACACCTGCATATTGGCAATGTTGTCCACCTTTCTGACCTGTCTTCCCGTGGCACAACAGGCTTGTAGCCTTTATTCTCTTACGGTCTGAATGCTGGTGGCCACACTGTGTGGTGACCTTGTAAAGCAGATGGATATTTTGTTGGCCTTTGCATGGCTATTTCTGCAGATAATGAATCTGCAATTGCCTGCTGAGGAAGAAAAGGAACTGTATTCAATGACTAATAAGACTCCTTATAACTCTACCTCAAGGACACAGAATACTTTGCTCTCTCTAGGGAAAGCAATTCTGCCACAAAATAAGGTCAAGGAGTGGGCCACATCTCTGGCAATATGACGTAGTATCATTTGTAGAAATGATGCTTGGATTAAATGGCCAGTTTGTTGCTTCCCCTTTGAACTCATCCTGTCACTGTGATTTTGGGAGCTGCATTCCTTGGTGGATACAAGGTTTGAAGAATGAGAATGAGATCCTCCTCGACTTTATCCCCAGCTCTGCTACCATCTTCTCTTGTGACACTGAATAAACCACTGTAGACATTATTAAAATATTGGAATAATAGTCATCCAGGAAAAAAAAAATGTTTTCTATAAAACTTAATTTTGTCTTGGTATGGTTGGTGTTCCTTAAGGGAATGACAGGGAAAGTCATTGATTCTGAGCAAACACAGCTATCCCAGTGCTCAGGAAGATAAGCCTCTGGAGTGGCCTTGTGTCTGGTGCCCTCTGCTCCTTGGCAGCCCCCCTGGGCAGGACCACACCTCAGGTGGCCTAAGGATATGAAAAGGTATATGCTACCCACACTAAATGTTTGTTCTCCTAACAGCCAATGAGTCCAATCCCTGGGAAGCCCTTAACCCACTCTTAATCTTAGACTACTCATACTCTCAGTTTACTCATGAAGTTTACTCATGACACCTGCTTTATAGTGAACGCTTAGGTAAATAAGGCAGCTGCTCTTTGTAGTGGTGTAATCATCCTCTAAGGTTGTGCTGGATAATGGGATGGCTGAAATGATAACTGAATTTTTGCTAGTGTTGTCATCTTCTCAACTGCTGAGGTGTTTTCGCATCATCTCGATAAGTCAAGCAAGCATTCCTGCCCCAAATGTTTCCCTTTATCTTCTTGGATAATGACGGAAAGTACCTTGGAAAAGGAGCTTGCAAGTAACTAATAGAGTCAAAAGCAATAGGGGTGCTTATAACTAAGGAAAACAAAGTGAAAATGTTTGGTTTTGGGGAACACAGTCATAGATTGTATTGAGAATTTAGACAAAACTAACCATGATAACAAGGTTGTTTGTTTGTTGTTGTTTTGTTTTTTTGTTTTTTTTTGTTTTTTTTTTTTTTTTAATTTAACAAAACATCATCCTATGCAGTCCACAAAGTGGTGCACCACCTCATGGGCCCAATGATACACTCATGAGTTCTCCCTGTGATTTTGGCCTCATCTTATGGCTCTATTGCAGTTTATTGAACTAGCCATTTAACTACTTAAATATTAACAGCATTCAATTAAGTTTCCTTGGATCTATCTGGCACTAAGAAGGGAAAAATTCTAGGTTTTAAAATGTGTGACTTAACATGATTAAATGGTGAAATGAATAATGTTTTAATGAGTGATTTGTAATTATTTAATAATTAAAGAGCTCATGAATATTCTTGAACACCCCGTGGAAGATCTAAATTGTATGCTGATTTCATCAAGCATTCAAATCTAATCAGAATTTATTTTTATAACATCGTTTTAAACATAGTCTACAAGAACATTGCCATCATAATACAAACAGAACAGAAAAGTGTCATACTATAATAGCTCTGCTGTTTTAGTACACATTCTTGATTTTTCCTTGGAAAAGATTTTTCTGCACTAATGGATTGCAGCTGAACTATCTTCCAAGTCTCACAGCAGCCAGTTGGGTTTCATCAGTGGTTCAGTGACAGGTTAAATGTCCATCAGTTTTGATTTGTAAACACAGATGAATGGTAGCCACTTGCTGCAGGGAGATCTGTCCCATTCACCCCTTCCTGGAAACAAAGATAAAGAGACACCACAATGGAAAACAAGAAGATGTAAAAAAGAAAATGTTTCACTCCTGACATGAAATCGTTCAATCTCAGCTCCGTCTCTGGAAATCCAATTTTCTTTTAATTTGTGTTTCCATAGTACGTACATTGCAGCTTTGGGCAACATCTTAATAAGATGATGTTTTCTCTAGCTAATCCTGGAAATACTCACCCCACAGGGATAGCAGAGTTTCAAGAACAAGGTGCACTATCTGAATCATAAATCATTCCAGGTTTTTCTTAACTCAGATATTCAGGGTCAGGCAAATTTTTATGTTAAACAGGCTGTTAACTAGTCCTCCAGCAGCTCTGAAAAGGGATAACAGAGGCCTCTGGATGAAGGTTGTCAGAGATCCATCATACCATTTCAAAGATGACCCCTGCAGGCAAAAAAACCCTCCAGAAGCTTAACAGAAACCACAGGTTGCTATTAAATTCTGAAAGCAGTTTGGTACATTTATATATGCTGGGATGGAAGAAGGACTGAATGGGGTTCCTCTTCCACATGGATGTCGATACAGATATTGCTTGTGGGGATATCATTGTCCTGGAGAGCTGCATGAATAATTCATTTTTAATTCCATATTAGATTAATTTCACCTCATTCTCTCTTCGTGAATTGTCCTCAAATAACTTGTAATTTTCTTGAATATATTTGTTATTCAGAATAGACTATAGCACTCATGAGTAATTCATAGCAGGTAGGTGACATTCAGAATTCGGAACGTTCAGGATGGACGCACAGGTCATTGTTGTGCCCTGTTACATGGGTAAAAATTACAGATTCAAGTTTCTACTTCCAACATCACTTTTACTATTCTACAATGCTAATTCTAAATTCACCATATCAGCAATAACTCCAGTAGATACATTGGCTGGAATACTTGGAAGTAGGAAGACATGCCAGATAAATTAATTAAAAGAACGTAAAAGAAAATTTTCATGTAAGATTTTTATAACACCACGTCTAGTCTAGTGACCCGACATTCTGTCAAACAGACACTAAATAGAGAACTTTTTATCCACCGTCCAGCTTGTCCTTTGAAATTTGTACTTCAACTTTCCTTCTTTAGATGACACAAATGGAATATGATGCTGATCAGAGTTTATCACTTCAATTTTTTTGATTTTTTGAAACTCCCATCTTCCCTTATTCCCACCCCACAAAACCACTGAAAGATAAAAAACCATAAATTTTTGATAACTCCTTAGTTTTGCTAACACTGAAAAGGTTTTCCATGGCTACAAAGGAAAACTATTCACATGAAAATAAAAGCATTTTTTAATAGTAGAATTTTTTGATTAGTTGAGTCATAAAGTTCTTTCAGCTGATGTTTGTTTTCATTTCTGGTCATGGAACACTTGCCTTTTGGTAATTTTCCCCCATCCAGAACTGGGTTTCCTTCTGTCCCTGAGCAAGTTTACAAAGGTATTCATTCTCATCTGCACTGGTGATGCTCGTTATGTGACCTTTTGCCCTTTCAGTTCAACAGTTTCTCTGCACAGTAGAGAGGGTTAAATGTAGATGTGAAATGGCCTGAGCTCCATGAATAAGAGGCAAACAAAGGAAAATGTGGAACAAATGATTGGGGATTGTAAAGGGACAGGGCTATAAAAGTCCAAGAAGGGGAAATCTAACAGAAGTAGAAATGTGAAGTGACAGAGAAAGCCATGGAAAGCTTGCATTTTCAAGAGGAAGGAAATCACAGATGGAAAAAGAGAGGAAAAAAAAAAAAAAAAAAAAAAAAGCAAAAACCCCTGCTAACTTGGGAATGGAATAGATGGTTCTCTACTCTGTCCAAACAGCCTGTGTCCTCAAGAGTTTGCCTTTGTTAGGGAAGGATACGCTTTCATCTGCACCTTGAAGCAAAAGCACGCACTGTACTGGTGTTTAGGCTCAAGGGAAAACTCTTATCTTCACCATCCTGAGGCATTTAAATTTCACACACTCTTATAGACATGATTCAAGAAGAATATGGCACCCCAAGGCAAACATTTATGGAAGCATTTGTGTTTGTCTTCTGAAAGATGCCATAAGTATTTTTGGTACAGGGCTCACCTGATATATAATCTAAGCAGGTGGCAAGGTGAAGTCAGAATGTCTTTTAGCAAGTATCTCTGGTGATGTTGAAAAAAAGGTTCATTATTCAAAAGGGGTTTGATAAATCACAGAGAGAGGTCCAACCTGGTAGGCATCATGTTGTGTGTTGTGTGGGAAGCAGGGGGAGGAACTATAACCTATCAGTTTTGTGTCCAGTTACAGTCAAGGATCCCCAGGAGCCTGCTTGATTTCTCTTCATTGGTGTATTACATATACCTTATTTCACTGCATGAGCAAAACAGACCCCATGCTCACAACGCTTGACATAATAAAGAAGACAGGATAACAAGAGAAATGAATAGAAGCTCTAAGTTCCAAACAGGAGTTGACTTGTTGCTACTTGAGTGTGTCCTGTGGTGAGACAGAGTGCAACTAACCTCACCAGCAGCACTGAGCTGAGTATCATGTACTTTTGGTCAACACTGATACACAGAAGAGAAGCAGAAAGGGAGGAAAAAAAGAGGCAGGTACAAGAAAGACAGCTGTGGGAAGTAGAGAAGAAATTATGAATACTCCTGTTCTGAAGAAGCCAGTAACTCAGCTTGGGTCCATGTCATTCTCTTTTGAGTAAGTAACAGTGACCTTTGTAAGTAACCCAGCCTCTCTGAGACAGATTTTGGCAGGTCTATTTTGCAGATGAGTTCAGGTAAGGTGGGTTAGGAATTACATTGTGTGAAGGATTAAGTCTGTCAAATGTTTGGGGCAAGAATCAGTCATTACAATGTTTGACTGTGGAGTTCTTAACACCAAAAAGAAACAAAGAATAAACACAAAAGGAAAGACTCACTCATCTTTCCAGAAGACAGAGTATTATCTCCCTATTATCTCTTCTGATTTGTCTAAGCTGAGTTCAGCATTCCAGTAAAGTAATACTACAAAATGAAGAGCAAATGCCAGTAGATATTCAGGGTCTCGCTGTTTTCCCTTTATCTTAAAAAAAAAAAAAAAGGAAAAAAAAAAGAAAAAGGGATAAAGCATTGGTGTATGAAGAGCACTAATTTAGGAGTCGGATGCCATTTAGGTTATAAGCAGAATTAGTTTGCTGCTGTCATTACAGGGTCCAGTGGGTGCAGCTGTACTTCAGCAATCTATTTCAATGGATGGTGCAATGCATCACAGTTTGCAGATTCTGCTTTGGATCTTCCCTCTGGAGACACACCAGCAGGTTCAGCAGGCCAGCCCTGAAAGGTGTGCAGGCCTTTGTGCATTCCCAAGACTCAGCAAAAAGTGGTTTGGCAAGCCTGGAGTGTAGTGTATTAGTTTGTCTTCGCTGGGGAGGACCTGTCTTTGCAATAGTAATAGGGATTTCAGGCTGGTGCATCATGTTGCTTTAGAGAACAAAACAGATCTGTCAGATCTGAATTAAGATGGATTTTTGTTGAAAGTTCTTGGAATTGATTTCTTTCCAGTTTCCTTCTTGGTAAGTAGTCAGCACAGTCGGGTTCAACTTACAAAATATCATTGATTTCTCTCCCCAAACCACAGATGATTCAGCTTGTAATTTTCTCTACAATTATAGAGCAGGTCTCCTTAGAAACTGCTTGTATCCATTCAAAGTTTCATCTTGTGGAAACCACATTTCCCCTCTCTTTGGCCAGATGTGCTTGGCATGAGTCCAAGCAAAAAAGGAGGAGGAAGGTACGATAAATATTCTCTTACTCCTGTTCTCTCTTCTCTGCTTCCTGAAAGGAGATTCACAGCATTACAGTTTCATCTCTCTCTGAGTGCTTTGGGATCTCAGATCACCCCAAGTGGTGGGGTCAGCTATAGGGCTTCTCATGACTCTGTAACAGAAACAGCCAGCATGTTGCATAGCCTTTCCCCCTAAGGTAGGACAGGGTGCAACACAGAGGTCATGGTTTCTCTATCCTGATATAGTGTCATGCTACCAAAGGCTAGTTAAGCCAAGCTGATTGCACAATTGCCTCTGCCTTGGCTGGCTGTCATATGTTTCTCTTCATGTACAACTTCAAAAACACACAGGGGAAGTCTCCACCTTCTCTTGGCATGCCCTGTGACCCTTAAAGTAGCCCATCCTCATGCAGGGACTCCCTGTCATGGAAATTGCTTGGCTTCTGGGTTTGAGAGACAAGCTCAGATAAACCACAGGATCTAGTTTGGACAAATAAATCATAGGACCTAATGACAGTTTGCAGAGCTTTGCAAGAGGGAAGCTTGCACTGGGGCAAGGTCACACGCACCTCTGCTCTCCCCTCAGTACTTTTTTGAAAAGGTCAAAATAACATTAAATTCATTTTACATTTATATATAAAAAAAAAAGCCTCAGATCTTCTGCCTTAGTAACTGCAAAGTGGGTCTGTCCTGGCAACAGAGGCAAAAATGTCAGAGTTTGCCGATGTTTTATCTTAATTGTGCCACAAGAAACACCCAGAGGGATTAAATTTCAATCATTGCCGTAGAGTTGATTGACACTTGCGTAAAAGATGTTGAAATCGTATCTGTTGTGTGGAAAATTTACATCCACTTAAGAGATAGAGAAGGCATTAGGAATAAATAAAAAGACAGTGATGCCTCTATAGGACAGAAAGTTGCAGGTATGTATGAATGTGTTTATATATATAGCATACACACACTCACGAATGTGTATATACATTGTATATATATATACATATGTATATAAATGCATAGATACATATGTTTGTGCACATATGTGCGTAACAGCTATGCAGAGGTATTAAAAATATGCAAAGAATATTAAACCCCACCACCTTACTAATAAACTGAGAGGGATCTAAGAAAAGATAAAACAAAACAAGAGATAGATCCCAGTTTTAAGAATGTGTGCTCTTCTTTCCCTTTTTTCCTTCCTCCTTTTCTTTGTAGGGAGAGAAATCTTTGTCCCTGAGGTGTTTATATCATGACAGCTTTTACCAGCATGGTTCTTTGTTCTGGAAAAAGTAACTGCTTCCAGTATTATGTCTGAAAGCTTTTGATGTACTAGTGTTTTCCCTCAAACACAAATGGCTGAGATCTGGTCTTCTGGATACCTTTGTGTACACTGCTTTAAGTGTCTTTGTGGATTAGGCCCTTAATCTGACAAATTCATTGAGAAATCACATGGGTTTGGAGGGCAAACTCCTGCCTCAGAATGGGAGGCAGTATGGGAGACAGCCAGCACCCCAGAATTTCAGCCAACACTCTAAAGTTGTTTTCTGAGGCTAGACAGTGTGCATGTGGAGATTTCACTTGTGTAATTTTTTGGGCGTACTGTGGTGTGGATAGGTGCCCACTCCTCTCTGTGTCAGCTACAGGGCAACACCTAACAGAGACTTTGTGTAAACTGTTCCTTTGGGAGAGGATTTTCACATTATGCCAATATTGAGGTCTGCTGGTAGAACAATGTTATGGGACAAAGCTAAGAAGCTTTTCAAGCTCTATTAAATTTACATAGGCTCCTACCCATTTCTTAAATCCTGCTCAAGCATCCTTGTGAACAACAAATAACTTTCCAAGTCCCTTAAAAAACCACTGATGCATAATGCTCATTTGCACTGATGCTCTTATTTCAAATTTAAATATTTAGAAAAGGAGCTGAAATGACCTCTTCCTCTATACAGATGCAGGCTACAAATACACCAGTAGGCCCAGATAAATAATTTCCTTAAAATTACTCTTGACTCTTAACTGGGGGTAGGATATATTTTGGTGAGGGCATACTTTTTACAGACACCACGGCCTGGAATCCAGGTCTTCCCTAAAATGGGCAATGTGGGTGGTTTTCAAGAGCTTGCTCAGCATTCACTGAGATCTAAGTGTCCAGCAGCTTTTTGTGGCACTCTTGGAAGTCTGCTCTGGGTCATGTCTCCAAGAGATGTTTGTTGATACCTCCTACAGACAGTGCAGGAGATCAACATCTGAAATCATACCAGGAAACTCCTCCTAGATGAGATTATTGATGTACTATCTGCAAAACTGCACTTGACTTCAGAAAGCTTCTTTGTCTTCCATGTAATACAATGAAAGATGCATTCTGTCTTTTGGGATGAGCAGCAGTGGATGATGATTATTGTGCTAATTCTGCAAAACAAGGGCAAATAAGCGACCAGAGTTTTCTACCCACTCTTCAGTCTCACCACAACATTTTTGTAAAAGACGTCATTTCCAAGTGCTTGCCATTTGCAAAATAGCAGTCTCTCCACTGCAGCTAGATGCATAATTCCTACAGGTGCTGATGCATTTCATTACCTCTTTTTGTTTTGTCCTTGAATAATCTGTGAATTAACTGTGATCATCCCAAACGCATCCATTACCTGGTACTATTGACTGCACACTTTTGACAAATAATCCTGGGCTTGTTGGTTCTTTGTGAACAGCCTTATTCCAAATAATCATGCAGATGCATAAGCCATGTTGTATGCTTCTTTCTCCAGACTCGATGGAATTAATTCTCAGCAGTAGGGTTTCAGATTGTGAATTAAAAATCTGATTTCTATGAATATCTTACAATACTTATTAGAAAGTTACAGTCTCACTCACTCGCTTGCTACTATGCTTGTAGTAAATTGGTACAGAAAGTTATAGGGTTTCAGGGATCACATTTTAAAATCGGATTTTTAGATTTTTAAGATTTTCAACAGACTTCACAGCCCACAACCCCCCGATGAAAGTCAGTGGGACACTGCAATTCCATTTCATTAGGACTTAAATGAAATGTTCTGCCTCTGCCTTATTAGCACAGCTGAAGCTGGCTTGTTTGAATCACAAAACATTTTCAGAGGATTTTGCTGGGTCTGTTCTTTGTGCTTTCATGAAGATGTCTCTTTGCTGTCTGGTTCTCATAGCATGGACATGTTCTGCTTCCCAAAACCTCTGCCTGATGTTAGGATGCATGATGCTACTCATTTGCACTCCAGCTCTCAGCAGCCTTATGTATCCACACAGAGATGGTTTTTGAAGGCTGGGCAGGGGTTTCACAGGGAGAATCAGAGCAACCAGATGCATTGCAAAACAGCAAAGATGTGGTCATCCGAAAGAAACAGCAGTGCAATAGCTGAGGTTGTGCAAAACACTTAGATTAGTTCCCAGAGCTCTCTGTCACACTTTCTGTCTCCTTGTCCTCTACCCCTGTGTTGCTAGGATATTTGTCAACAGAATGGAAATTATACTGTTCCTGGGGAGAAATAGAATTTAATATTAATACTATCTCCTGTGGAAAAGCAAGAGTGAGTCAGAGCTGAATAGAGTTTGTTTTATATACGAAGTCTTTCATTCTGCAAGGTAGCTCAAAGCACAGTGCTGTGAATTTAATGCTACCGACTCGGGTGGCTGTGTAGGAAAACACAGCAGGCTTTATGCATTAAGCAGAAACGTGCGCTGCTGTAGCCATTAGGAGCAGTTTCACTAACAAAGAAATAGGGGAGAAATGCTCATCAGAGTCTTTCTCAGTGGGCAGTATTTGATAAGTGCCACAAGAAGCTTTGAATACACATGGCTGAAATCAGGTAGGATCACCTTGTTTTAAATGGACTCTGCTTTGTCTTTGGCTTTCCCTTTATTTATATTCCTCCTCAAAATGAAGCTGTTCTGCTTTCCTCAGCAGTGACTCCCATGTTCCTGCTGTCCTTTTTTCCCAACAAAATAATATAATACAATTTAAAACACTAGGATTCAAGAATACAAAGCTCAAAATAAGCAGGTTTGTCTGTTCTTTTAAGTAGGAACTCCACCTTTCCTTTCAGTGACTTTTCTGTAATGTCTCATTGTATTGGTCCTGTGTCCTGTCATGTCCTGATAATTTGTCCTAGCAGATGCTGTTGTAAGTAGCTGGTGCTTCCCCAAGCTATAACTCCCTGTGGAGAAGGAGGTTACCTGCTGAAGTTAACCCTGCACAGCTCTGTGTGCTGGTCTATGGATATTGCTGCCTGGTCAAACAAACCCAGAAAACGAGAGGCCATGGTTACTTCTGTTCTGCTCTGAGATGCTGCTTTCTCTGTTTGTGGCCAGGCATGGACAGACATAAGAGGAAGGAGGAGAGAAAGGATAACAGAGCTGGGAAAAAATATGGTGTTTTGTTGATGCTTGCAGGATCCAAGGCAGATGGTCAGTCACAGATGGATGCTTTGGGATGGCAGGTCAGCCACAACAGCTATCACTCTGGTTGCTGGCTCTCTTCCCCAGTTAACTGTGTGCCCTGGTCATCTCTCTCTCTCTCTCTTTTTTTTACAGATCTTTCCCAGTCTGGGCAGCTCTGGATGGCTCATAACATCTCGGCCTGTTGGCTGCAGTACAGTTAGTCTCAAGATGGCTGAAAAGCTGAGTTCAAGATGGAGAGAAAAGGCAGCTGGTGGAAGAGGAATTTTGAGGGAAGGGGAGACAGGAGGATTGCATGCTTCTGGGTCCTTGCCCACATAGTGTGTGTGATTGAGAGGGGCTCCAGTGGGGATCTCATGGAGCTACTGTGATTCTTCAGGTCCAGAATGGCTTTGTTACTGGCCTAGAGCAGATGCAGTCTGGCCACTGCCCTTTCTACAAGTCCTTCCCTCTCCCACTCGCTTCTTTTTTTGTTGTTTTTTTTTTTTTTAAGGAGGCAGAAAGGGAGACAGACTATCCCTTCATTATCTCATTACTTCTGGTGCATCTTTTAATGAACTAATTTCTAACTCCAAGCAATTTCTACACATTCCTTGGGCTTTTCCAGCTGGAGGATTTTATTGGTGTAATTCAATATCCTTCTCCTCCTTTTGTATTTTTCCCATTTATGCTCAGTGTTCAAGACTAAAAGAATATTTATAAATCTAGTGTACACTTCCCAAGCATCTATACCCCACTAGTGTAAGCCAACAAAGTCATTACTGTACTATCCCATAGGAGTCAACATCTGAATTTAAGGAACCCTCAGCTTTACTAGAATTAATAAAAATAGACAAAAATGCTTTACTGCTCCTATTTTTTTCTGGCACCATCCTCGGGCTCTTAGTCCCCAGCAGGTGAAGAGCTGCACTGACATGCCTATACACGTTAAGACTTTGAGCTGCCATTTTTCATGCTATTGCCACCTGCCACCCAAAAGTACTAATCCTTTTGGAGATAACGAAGGTGGTCTCTAACAAGTGTTGCATCATGGAAATATGATTTCAGTGGTTTTAAATTGTTAAAATGTTCATTCTCTCTGTAGTTTTCTTCCTTGTTTTTATTCCCTGCTTCATTTAATAAAGTCCACCTGCAAGAGAGCAGTGGAAGAAGAAAACAAAAAAAATCCTTTCAAAGCCATGCAAAATTACTTTTGAATCGCATGCAAATTCAGTCCTATTATTCATGAATTGCTATATGCAGCCTTTCTCTGTCAGGTCCTGAATCAAGGGCAGAAGTGCTATCTCTACAGCAACGTGAAGCTTTATGACAGTAAACCTATGAGGGAAACCACTGTACCACTGACATGAGCTCAACCTCCAGTGGCAGAGCTCACTGCTGGTGTTATGCTCATCAGTAACCTAAAGCAATTGGAGGATAAAGCTGGGGTTGGAGAAGGCTATGAGGAGAAGTTTATGGTCACAGACACACACACAGCCACACACACACACACACAGAGTGAGTCTAGGGAGGACCTCAGGAAGCTTATGGCTACTGAACTGTGTCCTTCTCAGCAGTCTAGGGACACACCAACAGGTACAGACAATGTTTCCTGCTTTTTATGTGGACTTCTTCACTGAGAAAATATCTGTCCCTTTCTGCAGGCATTAACCACAGAAGTGTTAAATGCAGAGTGTAAGTGAATGGGCTATTGGTCCTGTCCACCAACTTGCTTGGTAACCATTGCCTTTAGTCAGACATTATGTCTTTTGCCTCCATACTTCTTGACAGCTGGGAATCCTGGTCTTTGTGGCAGCATCAAAGTAGGGTTGTAGCCTTTTCCTGAAAGAGTGCAACCAGCAGCACCTCCTGGAGATATGCAATGGCATCCCCAAACATAGCATGAGTTCACTGAATACCAAAGGTTTTGTATCATTCAGGGATGATTAAGTCCCAGACAATTAAAGACTATTTTAGGATAAAACTAACATTGGTAACACCACTTAGATTTCTAGGATGAGATTTTGCTCTACAAAGCACTGAAAGAAAGTAAGAGATGCTGAACATAGACAAATGGTTTCCTTCTCCTACATGAGCCCATAACCCTGGTATGTCAGACCAGATTGCTGCTGCTCTCACTTATCTCGGCATGATTAGTGCCACATCACCAGGAGATGCCGACTGCCAACATAAGGCTCAGCAGCTCCAGCTTTTAACTGCGAACAGTACCTTCAGACTCCATCATTCACACTTGGCAAAGGCCAGCCATTTTTACAACCTGCTGTTGCTTTGACCAGTGCTGCTATGTCTGTGGTTAAGATAGGTTTTATGTGCTGCAGAAGGCTTCTTCTGCACAAGCTCTTCAGCACTGTGAGGGGTTTGTGGCCTTGTGACCCACTGGGGCAGTAGCAAGGGACCACACATGTATTCATCTCACAACAGATTTATTTTCATCTCTCCCATTTGTCATTGAGGTTACATTACCCAAGAAGTCAGGTTTTTACCTCTCCATCCTGGACCGTATTTGTGAGAGATCTCACAGGACATTCTCATCTAGAAAGAGCATCTCAGTTTAAAAGGTTCAGCTGAGTGTGAATCAAATGGATTGTATAGACATAAAGATCCCAGGAAAAGAGAACTGCTAGTTTCTCCCTGACCATCACTTTCTTTTGCAGTCTTACTCTGTCTCTGGTGGATGTAATATTAAAGTGGTATTAACCTGTATAATTTCCCTTTGTCTTATCAACATCCAGGAATTCATGTACATTAAGTCCTACCGGGTGTAGAGTGTATTCTAAAAAAAAAAAAAAAAAAAAAAAAAAAAAAAAAAAAAAAAAAGCAGCATCCAAGCATCCAGGTTACTTTTTCTGAACTGTGTGTTGATGTGAGTGATAGGGGAAAAGACAGATCTGTGATAGGAACAGTCCAGAAATGGCTTACAAAAGGCAGCATAAAACTGTTCCATCTGTCCATGGCAATGATTTAGGCTGGGATTTTTAAAGACACCTGATGTAGTGATGTGTCCAAAGCCAGAATGCTCTGCCAAATCCCCAGACTTTAATGTGGGATGAAGAGCATAACTGCATGGCCCACATCTGAAATACTCCACTCTGCTAATTTTCTGGGTTTTTTGCTGACCAGCTTTATTTTTGTTTTGAAGGAAAACTACTTGAATGAGACCAGTGTTTTTGCTTTCTCTCTGCTCTTCCAATCAGCTGTAGCTTTAGAAGTAGTACTTCAGTCTATTTGCTCCTATTTCAGAGTCTTCATTATGCTTCAGTATGTCTATTTAGGCTTGGCAGATAGACATGTTAACTGGCTGCTCTGTTCCTCCATTCCCTGGGGAACTTTTATCCCTTTAACAACTTAAAAACCATGTTCCACATGAAACAAGCAAGGAACTATTAAGAATCTTCATCCCACTTCTCCAGCTTTTGACAAGGTACCAGTGATTTTACCCTATGTTTGGACCCCTTGAACAACACATCAGCCTACCTAATCCTCTTGAAAAGTAACAAGGATGGGGATGAAGTAAAGGAACTCTACTCTTCTGTGAGGTTTCAAACCTTCTTTCAGGTTTATTATCTCTGTTTACTATCTCCCAGAAGAGATAAAACAGAGAATGGGGTAAAAATGTTCCTGACTGAAGCATGTTGGGCTTAAACAGCACAAAGCCAGCCCTGCTGATGTCTTTCTGCTGCTGTTGTTGAACTATGAGAGGGACATACCTAAGGGTTGCACCAGCTGGCACCTTTTTTGCACTCTAAACTGGCACTACTACAGTTAGTCAAAAAGGATCCATCTAGGTGTTTTTCAGAGGAAACAGGGTTCCAACTAAGAAAGGGCTCTCAATTTTTCCAAGGAAAACCTTTGATTTGGGAAGTGTAATCTTAGATTAGAAGGCAGAATAGGGTGTGACATGCTATGTAGCATAATACAGCCTCCATTTCTCTCAAAAGATACATTAGCTTGAGTCAAAGAAGAGACAGATCTGTTTTAAATTTCAAAATAAATAATTTACAAATGAATAAACAAATGCTTACAGTTTAATTAATCCTGTAGTTGCTAAAAACACTCCCAAACTAAGATAGCTATGAACATGTACAGGAGTACATTCAAACAACGTGCTAACAACCTAATAAAAATATTTACTTACATTGAATTTGATTCAATTAGAGATTTATTCTAATTATCTGACAGAAATTAACTACCTTTCCTTATTAGACCCTAAATAAAATAAATTCAATTATATTGTACCGACTTGAATAACTCACAGGGGAAAATGTGTGAAGAACTAAATAGCCTGTTCTGCCTAGTGAGGACTGCAGCCTGCTCAGCACCTTGCAGGATGAAGCCTTCTGAGCATTCCTCTCTCTGTGGGCTTGCTCTGCAACTACACAGCCCTTGAAGGGATCACAGATATGTGAAGAGATAATGAAGTCTCTGTCTGTACAATTATAATGGATTACTAAAAGTATCAGAGTTGCTGTAAATAAATCATTATATCAGGCTCATTTAGCCAGATTCCTACCCTCAGATGGCTCGTAATACAGTCCTAGCTCTGAAAATCAGCCATTCCTTTGCAATTAGATTTATCACTAATCAAAAATAGAAATTATCCTGCCAGCTCTGAATTGCGTCTGGAAATGCTGAGTTGGGCTCAAGTCTCAAAGCTGTATTTATTAATTTATTTAAATTTTTAAAACACCCATCTGCAAAGATTTAGATGGCCTAACTATTAATTAAAACATACAATGACCACCTAGTGAGGTGCAGCACCCACATTAATCCAGCCATCTAGTAAATCACAGCAGCAGAAGAGCTCCTTTCACCTCCTGTCTCCTGGCAACACACCTTTCACCTTTCTCAAAAACTCCATCCAGTAAATTGTTTACAGCAACTGTATCCCCGCAAGTCTCGATTTTCCCTTTTCACAAAACCCAGTGGGATGGCCGGTCTTGCAGGACCATGTGGCCAGACCCATGACTACTGTACGTGGAGCAGGGCTCTCACCTATCTGAGGTTGGTGACGTGCTGGCAGGACCTGTCCCAGTACCGTCTGTCTGTCCTCCCACATGAGGGGAGTTTGCACCCCAGGGCCACAGGAAACTTGCTTCTGGCCCAAGACTGTCTTAAAAGGCATCTTCCTTGTCTCCCTCACCATCTTGTTTGCAGCACCAGACTGTACGGTCTCTGTCTCGTCTGATGCCTGGCACCTCACT
Organism: Athene cunicularia; assembly: GCF_003259725.1. Classification (NCBI taxonomy): domain Eukaryota; kingdom Metazoa; phylum Chordata; class Aves; order Strigiformes; family Strigidae; genus Athene; species Athene cunicularia. Next base: position 31,527,513 of record NW_020799091.1, on the reverse strand, counting down.
GAGCCACGCTCGCCACTGACCAGCTCCACTTCCTCTCCCTTTTGGGTCCCAAATCACCGCATGGAGAGAAAAAGAATTTTGTGTCCTGGAAGGTCTCAGATCACTTCTAATTCAGGACCTTATGCACAGGTGAGTACAATCTCTCTCCCCCACTGCCAAGTACACCCACAAAATCCCAGTTTAGCAAATTTATCTTCTGCAAATATGTATTGCGCCAGGTTACCAAACAATATGCTGTGTGGGTGGATGGAAATAAAATCCCTTTACCATTGCAATCTAGCCATCTCTTGGCAGCCATGGCAACCAAATAACAGTACTCAGATTCTGTCATCAGTGATACAGCATAGAAGTTTACATAATATAACACAGGATAGCTTCATACCAAGTTTCACACAAGGAAGTCAAAAGGTAATATTTTATTTCCCCAGAGTTACAGTAGGAACCAGGTGTGTGTAGGAGGAGATATCTGGTTATGACCAGGTTATATTTTGTAGTTTAATTCCTTTACTATCTTGTAAATAGATTTAGATGTCAAAATACTCTTTGAAATTACTCCTCAGTGAAATTCAGTTCGATGAGCAGCATTCTGCTAGTCTACATACAAAGTCTCCAAGGCTGCTTTGAAGACATGAAAGTATTTGTCTGCCACCATGTGACCTCATGAAATACTAATATCAGATATACTTCACATGTAATTCTTGGTCCCTGAGGGGATGATTAAGAGAGGGAGAAAAGTTTGTATTGGAACAGCCACAAAATAGGAAGTGTTGTGCATTTGGTGAGGTTTGATGGTACAGAGCTTCCTAACTGTGTTAAAGAGTAGTTTCCAAGGTGCTCAGGACCAGCCTTTTAGTGTTCTTCCAAGTCCCTTGGTCTTGAGCATAAACTCTCAGTGTAGTCCCCAGGTCATACTGATGAGGTGCAAACTGATCATTAGGGAAGATGCTGTTATGTGAAGAAGCTCAGAAATGGCACCCAAGCCAGAGTACAAAAGTGAAACAAGCTCTCAAATCTCCATAGCATGGAGGAGTGGTGCACAAACACCTCCCATGGATCCATGCTGCTAGTTTCCAGTATAATTCAGTAAATATCTCATGGCTAAAATCTCCTCTAAGAGCTGATGGCAAAGATAAGTCTATTGATTTAATTCATGAGACCTTACTCCCTGATCTGTCACATGGGTTTACATCTCTCTGACACCAGTACCACAGTAATAAACCAAATCCATCATATTCTTATGAAAACCAATAATGTGCATTTGGAACTAAGCAATTAAACAGGATAATATGTTTATCCTGCAGATCCAGCAGAAGCAGCAGGAAATAATTTCATTTCATTTTAGAAAACTTATTTTTTCTTTTTTTTAAAGAACATTTTAAGAACTCATAACAATTTAAGTAAATGTGAAGGGAAGTCTTTAGTCAGCACTCACAAAATAATAAAATGTATGATTTAAGATTCAGAACCTATAAACTTGGCCTCCTTGAAGTTATGAAAGCTAGTAGAGGATTTGATGATAAAAAGGACAATTTAAAAGAATAAGAAAATGTGGTAGAATAAAAAGCAAAAGCTACGTACATTAAAGCAATTATTGTTCAACTTGCTGCTGTGTAACATATTAATACAGCACAAACCTCACATGCAGTTTTGTGAATTTAGCAAAAATGAGAGGAGGTGATTCCAAAATCTTCAGAACAAATGGATACATCAGAAATTCAGATGTTTTATCTGGGCAACACTTTAAAAGCAGAAGTGGTGCCATGGAGTCGAGGATGATCTGTGATTTAAACATTAGATGTTACAACAAAGGATCAACACAGACCTCATGTAAAATGCACAGCCTATTGTACACGAGGTGTTAACACTAGTGGGCCTCCTACCATGTCTGGTAGATCACATGTCTGCACATTATCTTACTAGACTACAGCCTTGAGACTGCACAGCCACCCCTGTCAGGGTCAGGGCCTGGTGCTGGCTGTGTTGTCATGACAGACATGCAGGATATGGGTGTTAAAAAACATCCAGATCTTAAAGTTAAGAGTGACTGAATCTGATTTAGTCATCAGTTGTTGGGTTCGGACTACCTGTGTAGTCAATGAAGTAGGCTCCACATTCAGACTGATTATGACAGATATTAATTTTGGGCATTATGGCTAGATGGTGACATCCTTACTTACATCCACTGAGTTCTTACTTCTGCTGGTTGCAGTGTCTGGCAGCCCTGTCTCCATTGCTATTCTGACAATAAATGACATCTTAACAGGCATCATTTCAGTCTGGCTTTGTTGCCATGGTAGATGGTCTGAATATGGTCCACGTCTATGCTGCTAAAATAGGAAAGAGCCAGGGACCCTGCCTCTGACTCTCAGGCTAGGTAAGGTGGACAATGCCCACACTGGTTGCACAAAGCCCTCTAGGGCAGCCTTGTCTTTAAAAGAGCTGGCTGAGGCAAGACAGCAAATAAGCCATCTGGATGATCAAAGATACAATATTTGACTTTGTTGCATGATAGCATAGACCTATACAATCTAATCAGTCATGCAACACAGTCCACAGACTGATATAACATTCCCAGTATAAAAATGAGGAAGAAAATCCAGATCTACCTGAGAAGGTCAAAGTCCATATTCTAAAACATTGTCTTAGGATATAGCTTACAGTATTCATTAGCACCTCTAAATATTGAGATCGAGATCCCTATCTATCAAAACAGATATCCTGTTTTGCTTTTTGCACTTACAGACCTATACACTTTTTTTGTCCCAGGTCCTCCCTTTTACAGGAGGATAACCTCACTGTGTGAAAGAGCTACTGAATTCATTCTTGAAAGTAATTCTGAGCTAAAGGGGATGAACCAGATGACTCACAGGCTTTGGTTGCCACAATTCTGTTAAGCCCATTGATAGCAACATATTTTTCTTGAGTGAGTGAATCTGGAAATATGGGTTTTCTTTTTCTTTTTTTGGTCATGTGAGTTATTAAAAAAGGAGGGGTAAAGTACAGAGTTGACTAAGGAACTCCACAGTGTCAAAGTTAAGCTATTACTGGCACTTGAATTACTTAATCTGAAGATTGTTCAGGCCTCTACAGTGGACTTCAGTGTAGATAAGTCTTTATGATGCAACTGCAGGTATATCTGGAGGAGGGAAGTGAGACGGTTTCACCAGCACTTTCCATCTGATGCAAGTGAGCTATTTCCTACCTTTGGAGAAAAGGAAAATCCTCCTATAGTTTTAACCGTGAATTGGCACCCTTGAGATGTACAGCTTCTACAGCTCAGCTGTAGAGGCCAATAACTATAAAAAGCACCTCATCTTCTCAAACTATTTCCACTTCTACTGGCTTTGGAGGAGAGGATAGAGTTCATGTGAGGATGCAGGTGATGATGCTGCCAGACTTGACAGTAGCATTGTACAGGGTCTCCCTTGGAGAAGCCAGATAGATCTTGTAGCAGTCCTGTCCTGGATGTCTAATACAGAAAGATCCACAAGTCCTCATATAGGAGGCAGATGGGAACTTTTCTTAGAACAGAATAAAAATTTTGATGCAAACATTTCCAGTGGGACTGCTCAAGGGTTAGATCACATGTGTGAGAACACAACTCCTAATTCAGCCACATACTGAGAACAAAAGTCCTTCACCAGGAGGCTTCTGTCCACTCTGCCCACAAGAATTTATATTCACCCACGCCTCCTTAGAGCAGGTAGGATGTTAGTCTACACATAATTACTTGAGCATGTCCAAAGAAGGGAACGAAGCTGGTGCAGGGTCTGGAGCACAGGTCGTACGGGGAGCGGCTGAGGGAACTGGGGGTGTTTAGTCTGGAGGAGAGGAGGCTGAAGGGAGACCTCATCGCCCTCTACAGCTCCCTGAAAGGAGGGTGCAGAGAGCTGGGGATGAGCCTCTTTAATCAAGTAACAAGCGATAGGACAAGAGGTAATGGCCTCAAATTGCGCTGGGGAAGGTTTAGACTGGACATTAGGAAGCATTTCTTTACAGAACGGGTTGTTGGGCGTTGGAATGGGCTGCCCAGGGAGGTGGTGGAGTCCCCATCCCTGGACGTGTTAACAGTCGGATTGACGTAGCGCTGAGGGATATGGTATAGTTGGGAACTGTCAGTGTTAGGTTAATGGTTGGACTGGATGATCTTCCAGGTCTTTTCCAACCTTGATGATTCTGTGATTCTGTGATAATCCCACTGGAATCAATGGAGTTTAAGGGTTTCTTTCTGTGGACCCATAATCTAAGCCTATGTTCATGGAGTGGTAGTACTATACAATACACCTTGCTGTACGGATATCTGTGATAACGTGTCAAGCACTAAGAAAAGATCCCTCAGCCTGCTCTTGTCACTTTATGCTTAGTGAAGCAACCATACTGAATGAAAAGGTCACTAGAAACTGGGAGAGAGGTAGGAGGGCTTGGCTGGGAGAAATAAGGGAGGAAAACCAATTGTCATTCAAAAATATAATCCATTTTGCTAAAATCCAACCACAGAGCCTGGAGTGGTGTCAAGAGAGAAGAGATGAGCTGGTATAGGAGGCAATGCCATGATAGGCATGGCCTTAGCAGATATGCAAAATAATCCTGTGACTAGTTAGACACTTCCAGGGAGGCTTTTGTCACACATACAGGGAGCGGCTCCCAAATCAGGAAGCACAAGATTCCATTTCAGGTTTGCCATCTCTCACCTTCTCCCCATACATTGCCCATAGTCTTGAGTCTCAATTTCTGTTCTTTGTCCCTTTGAAAACCATACATGATCCACACTCTCCCCAGTGCCATGAGGTTGTCAGAATCTGCTCCAAGTAGGGGATATTAAGACTAAGAATGACAGAATGGAGACTAAACCTTTTTTACCCTTCCCGCACCCATGCCGAAGCAGTACCACACAGTAAGGAGATTAGACACATTCCTTCTGATAGTGGCTGTAATGAGAAACGAGAAGTAATGACGTGATTTATTATCCTTTGTTCCTCCCAAAGACCTCAACAAACTCTGGCTCTGTCCCAACCTCCTCAGCAATTGATTTCAGAGGGACAGAACTCTGTTCACTATTTTACTGCAGCAAAATATCCTGCCTGTTCCCCAACACAAACAAATGAGAAGACCAGGCAAGTCGCCAGGTTCTCAGAACTTTCCCTCATAAAAGCAATGTATGTGCTTATTGTTCTTCTAGATTACAAAAATTGGAAAGGAGAAGAGAAAACTGTAAATAGCACAGTTTATTTTATGGAATGGAAAACAAAGCACCAGACCACTATTGCAGTGAAGTCCGTTTAGCCATAAATGTGACAGGGCTTGATGAAGGGTGCCATAGTCATGCAGATGAGTCAAGATTCCCCAAGAGGAGTTTCCACCGAGTTCAGCACAGTTTACTAAATTTAACAGAAAATTAAGAACTGTGGAACTGCTCAAGTAGCTAACTAATCCTGGCTTCAGACACCCCTTAACTGCTGTCAGTCTTCTACATTCCTGGGTGCCCCAAAGTCTTGGAGTCAGAGTCCTGTTCTGTCAAACACTGTAGAAAGAGAAATGAACAAACAGTCCTTGTTTTGGAGACATTATAAGGCTATCTGCAGATTTTTCTGATACTTTAAACGTGTCTGAATGGAATCTAAGGAAGGGATGAGATATTTAGTGTAGAGTTGTGAACTTGTTCATGATAGATTAGATTCTTAGGCTTTCATGCTAGAATGCTTTTCTTCTCCCTTGATCCTCTTGGTTTCTTTAAGGGTCTTGGTGAAATGAAGGTGGAATGAATCCAAATTCTGTTCCTGAAAGGCAGGTACCAGTACATCCAGTGATATTACTGGTACTGCTAAGCATACAAGCAACAGCAGGGTATTCAGGCTGGTCTGGCTGAATAGGCAGCTCTCCAAAAGAGTGGTGTTGATACAGTCATGGTATAATGAAAAGTTTAATTAATGTTTATTCAGCCTCATGCTGTGTAGAACAACAAAATTAGGGTGAGCAACTCAGACTGCCTCCAGTCAACAGCTGCCAGGGTCCAACTTCTTACATCACCAATGGAAAAAAGTCACAATTGCTTAGTTAGGCAACTCTGTGTCATTTTTCAGCCTGGTTCAGTGGCTGCTTAGAGTCATTCAAAATGTCTGTTGTTTCCACTGGATTTATCTTTGAAGCCCTGCTGGGTCTGATGATACAGAAAGTGATCCACAGTACCTTACTTACATGACGTAGCACTAGTGTCACACCAGATTATAATCACAAACTGTATTGATAGGTCCAGTGGCCTTCTTCATTAGAAATAAAAGCTTCATAATGTGAATCTGAGAATCTATACAGTTTTTTGTGTACTGATTAAGTTACAGTGATATGAAACAGAACCAACAAGCCTGAATTTCAAAATAACTTGAGGGGGAAAAAAAAAAAGTCCTTCTCTTAACACAGAGGTTTATTATTCTGGGAGACAATCACCCTAAAAATGTAGTCGGCATTTTGTTTGCAGAACTTACAGTGTTTATCTCATGATGTTTTGCATCACACAAGAGCACTATTTAAATGAAAGTTAGCTTTGGATACTCCCATTAATACTGCAGGCAATTCTTCTGGAACCTCTTAGGGCTTTGTTCTTTCTTCTGAAACTATCTCAGGACTGTATATGGCCAACAGGTTTAATCTGACACCCAGTGTTGCTTCTTGCGCTACAACAAGGAGATCAAGGGGAAACCGCATACCCCATGGTCATTGCTTTCAGAGTTCAGCCACCCAGTTCATCTGGGTTTGGGGGCTACTTTGTCAGACTGGCTATAAGACACAGCTTCAGATTATCACAAGGCATCGGGAGGACAATTCTCAGCTATCACTGAACAGGCTTTGGTCTGACTATCCAGACCAGCACAGTGTCAGCACACTCCCTGACTTGGTCCCATAAGACCTGTGGCTGCGTGTGGCTGGTGCTGTGCCCAGAGTAATTAGATCTGCCTCTTAAGAAGACTTAGGAGTTTGGGCAGAATGACAGGGCAATGCAATTATACCAATTCTGGAGCTAGTTCAGGGACCACAGCATTAGGCTGAATTGCATAGCCTAGATATTTCAGAAGTTACTCCATTTTGAATTATCTTTGATAAGAACTCACAAGGGAGAGATTTAGCTCTGCAGCTGTAGGTACCCATCTATCTCTCCCTCCTACTTCTATTAGCAGTGCCTCCTGTGGTTCTTCCCTTCCAGTTCCAAAACCTGTGGTGCAGCCACATGAGCTGTAGCCCCTCTCCATGCTCCAGCCTCCATCAGGATCACAGTCTGGCATGGCTCTCTGTCAGAAAGGCATCTGACACGCTTCCCATTCAAACTTGGAAAAGTGCTTACTCCAGCATTTTTCAGGATTACAGAATGGGGAAGCACAGCATTAAAGGAATGAGAACTAATGGTGTCAAGCACAAAGGAAGCAGGTTAGGTTAATAATATTGGAAGGTCATTATTAATTTTTGCTAGCTTTTCAGAATATTTTTTTCTCAAAGCAGCTCAGATATGTTACTATGATAAGCACAGCATAAATGCTCAGCCAGACAGTCAGACACTGTACCTTCACCTTATTACGTGTGACTGAAACTGCAAACAGCTCAGATCAATCTTCAAGATATTAAATTAGAGCTGAATCTATCTCCCATACAAAGTGAGCTGAGCTAAATCTGAGATAATGCCCATATCAAAAGACATTACAAACCACATTCTACTGGGTGAAGATTTATTTTTAGTTTTTCCACAGAATATTTCTGGTTATATGAACAATGAGAAAGGAAAGAAATTCTTGGCATTAGAAATGCATTGAATCCGTGCATGCATTATGTAGCAGCTAGAGGTTCTGTCTTTAAGACAGGACCAAATAATGATTCTTGCATAATGTAACAATATGATAACTAAAAAAGAAGTCCTGGGTTGAAACGAGTGGCACAGAATATTACAGAAACACAATAACAAGGGCATTTGAAAATAAGGGCAAGTAAGTAAGCAACCCAAGGAAAGAAAAAGTACATATAATGAACAGAAAGGAAGCATTCATTATGGAGTGGATGCAGAGCAAGGAATAAGTTAGCTTCTTAAAGTAAACTAAATTCACACATACAGACAGTTTTCTATCTCTTCATGTTTGAAAAAGCATCTTCTCCCACTCCCTATACTGTTACTGCAGCTTTGAGGGGAATAAAATGGATCTTACTTCCTAAGCACTGAGCTGAGCATCACTGTCATCGTCGTCACAACTAAATTGGTTTAGGCCATCTCAGATGGTTTAGTGAACAATTTTTGGCTATGCCTATAGCCATAAATAGAACAAAGACAGGTTATAGGCTAACATGCTGTCCTAGGATCACACAAAGTGTTTATTGCTAAAAGCTCTCTGGCATATTTTTGTCTTTTTGTTCTGCTATTTTCCCAGAGAGTTTCTGGACACAGATGGGGAATAACCTGGGTGAGGGACAGTTTGAATGTGTACATTCTTTTCTGATGAGTGAGAGGAAGGGTTTTCCATGTGGACATGAATTGTACTGTGCCACTTGGCCTCAGGGCCATCATGTGCTCCTCCGTCTGTTTTATTTGGTAGTGCAAAATAAAGCCTTTGAGAATCATAGAGGTCAAACAAGGTACCAGAAGACGGGAAAAAATGGCAAGCATAGTCATTCTTAAGTAGGGAAAAGATCAGTCCACATCAGTTCCTAGGAAAAAAATCTAGAAAAAATAATTGACTAAACTCTATGTAAGTACCTGAAGGATAACAAGTAGATAAATAATAGCCCACTGGAATTTATCACAACCAGACTGCATTAAAGCAGCTTAACTTCTGCCTATGACTAGATCGAACAGATTGAGATGAAGAAGCTAATTTCACATATTTTGATCTCAACACTGTCTCATATGACACTGTCATTAAAAAATCTACACATACACAGCCTTGGTGGAACTTCTGTAGTGTGGGATAAATCTGACCAGATAATCACATGTTAACAATATTTTCTGTAGTTTACTGTTAAGATGGAAGGAGGTACTGAGTGAAGGATCTGTCTTGGATCTCATTCTACTTGATATTTTAATTAATGACCTGTATAATGGAAGAGAAAATATTAAATATTAAATTTGCAGACAAGAAAGACAACAAATGTGTTGGAGGACAGATATAGAATTTAAGGAGAGCTTGAGAAATGAAATGCTGAATAAAATTCAAAGGTGATAAATATAAGATAAGACACTAGGGCAAAATTAATCAACGGTACATATGTGGTATACAGTACAACCAGTAAGGCACTCTTCTTCAAGACAGGTTCTGAAGGTTGCGGGGTCCTTCTGTACCATGCAGAGGTGTCTGTGAAATGGAAGCAAGCTTGTAGAGTGAAAGAGCCAGGGGTGATGACCCAGCTCTCTTGAATTCATATTACAGGGTTTACTTCAGACTTGCTCTAGTCAGGTCTTGTGGACTGACTGTTCATTAACAGAAAATGCTCAGTAAGTGCACTCTTGAGGAGCATCTTTTGGTTTAGTTTCATCCCAAAGGAAAGCAGGCCATAGACTTCAAGACTGCTCTGTAATGCAAAATAAAACATGTTATATGGGGATAGAGTTAACCACTTCAAAAGTACTCTTGTAACATCTGAAATACTAATGTACGATGCATACCATCAGGTGACATAAGCTGAAACCAACATCATTTTTCCATTGCAAAAATGACAGACATCAGATCAGATTTTACATGCAGAAGAACATCTTGCAAGACATACTGTTTTGTTACAGTTTTTGTGAGAGCTCAGCTGCAGTGCTCTGTTTAGTTCTGGGTATCAGAAAGACAAGCTGGAGTCAGTCTAGATGAAAGTGATTTTGAAAGTATGATCTACTGGGATAGGTTAAAGGATTTCAGATTGTTTGCCTTAAAGACTGATTAGGGAGATGACAACAGACCACAGATACGTTTAGGGAGAAGAGAATAATCTGTTCCTTCTTCTCATAATGGATAGCACAAACAAGAATAACAGGAAAAGTCTCCTAAATCTATCCATAGAGAAGCACTAGCATAGATTGCCTCAGGAGGTATGGAAATCTCTACTCAGGAGTATCAGTAGCAATTAGACAAGCAGGAGATATAAATGATCTTTTCTTAGGCTAGGTGGATGGACTTCTTGAGGTTACTTCCAATCCAGATTTTCTACAACTCTGCTTACTCCTCCCAACTCAGTGAAACTACATGATTTTTTTCAAAGGTCCTTGTTTCATGCAGTGGAGAGCAGAATGTTTTGTGTCACAGGACAGCTTGGGACATTTTTCTGGGATACAGTCTGAAGTTGCTAAAGTGAAAAGTCCTAGGAACCCTTCTTACATATCTGACTCCTGTGAAGGTCCCTGATATAGGACTGAACTACTTGTCACCAAACTACTGGAGGGAAGAGGTGTCTTCCTCCTCTTCAGACCATGGTTTCAGATAAACGTGGCTATACTTAGCTGGGAGAGATCATGGCAGAGCAGATCACATACAGAAATAGTTTTAGGTGACTTCGAAAATATATTGCCTGTTTATTTGGGCATTTGAGGAAGTGTTGAGAAAGAAGATGGTAGTGAAGACTGGAACACAGCCTGTACATCCTGTGCTTCTGTCAAGTGCCTTCAACAGAAGAATTAAGGACACAAGAGAGAAAAAAAGAGGAGAGGTAACTAGAATTACCAGTTGCAGCAGCATATCCACAGGGCAAATAAAACAAGCACCTGACCACTGACTGCAATCCTTATGTACGACAGGATACTATCTAGATTCAGCTAGTAGTAAATTGCTGTTTATCACATAATCCATATGTAAAAACCTAGTTTATATGCAAATTCCAAGGGGAAAAAAATGGGCCACTGTTGGTCTGCATGTTTCCACCTTCCTCTCTAGCATGGTACAAATGATGATAAAAGGATGCCTTTTCTGAAGGAGCACAAGGTCCACTGCAACAGGACGTGGGCTTGAGCAGATGCTCAGAAGCTCAGAGTACTTTGCCCCTTGCAGAATAAAGGCCCGACTTCTCACACATCAGAGGGTAGTTGCTCTTTAGGAACATGACATTTAGCACCAAGTCAAGAGAAACACAATGGCCTAAGCAGTGCTGAATTATTGTGTTGATGACCACATGTGCAGTGACATTTTAAAAATGAGCACTGGCTTTTTAGCGCTCTACAAACTACAGACCTGATCCTTTAAAGCCTCCATGCGTGGAATTCACATTGACTTGAGGACTAGTCAGGTCAGGCCCTGAATATTAAATAATCACTTGTCATTCCTGATGTCGCTAGTTAGAACTGACATCGTATTCTTTTGCTTAGGCCGAAAGTGCTCAAAACCTTTTCATAGTCTGGGCTTTACTGAACTGAGAAGACTAATATTTATAGAGCAATTGTTCCAAGAGGGAAATCTTCACTCTTTTTCATCCCTCAAAAAAGCCCCCAAATCTGAAATGAGTATAACACTGGCAATATCTACCAACAAAGCAATCACTGAAACAAATAGTCAATGTTAAAAAGAATATGAGGCCATCCCAGAACAACCTCTACCTTATTAGGCAGTCTAGACAGTCTGGCTGCAATGACATGAAGAATTTGGCTTTCTCAAGCTACAACATATTATTTTTAGCAGGCAAAATGCTCCATAGGCAAGCAGAGCATCCAGCCAAGTTTTATTTTGTGAGTGCTGTTAATTTTTTTAATATAGTGGAATAAATTGTAAATGTGTAGGCATTAATCAGTGGGGTCTGAATACAGTGAACTACACAGGTGGGGAGAGTGTGTGTCCTGGCCTCCAGGACTCTGCAGATTAACTCTATGTCATCCATACATTTAAGCCTGACTGAGATCAACTCCCAGTGAAGTCAATAGCAGACTTGTCCCTAGAGGAGGTTAACTCTAGAAACTGTAGTGGTCTGCACAGTTCATTTACTCCCCAGGGAAAATATATATTAAGAACCTGTAGCTGTGGCGTGACTCCTCTGCTCACAATGTATGAGAAGCTGCAAATTCCTCCACTTTATGAATACAGAGCATGTCTCTTAAGTATCTGGAAAACGGCCATGGTGGTTTTCCATTGGGCAAATTTTTGCTTCTCTAAGCCAGAACGAATAAAAATGGAAATGCAGGGGTAAGAATGAATGCTGATTTCTAGAAAACTGGGGAACTGTAAATATAATTGACTGAGAGGTAATATGTAGCAGCAGTGCATTTTTATGTAGTGGCTGATGTGCCTACTAAATTGATCATACTTTTTTAACTAGGGGAGCTTAGCACATGTGAAAACAGAGTCCATAGAGTTAATTCTTGTTAATTGCAAACTTGATAGCTAAAGCATGAATAGTCCATGAGTAGAAACACCAAAGGACTAGCCATCATTACATGAATGGCAGATGGTTTGAGCGGCCTTGCAAACTTTGTTTATGAAAACTGTTTTCCATCTGAATGAAAATGAAGAGGAAATGCAATGAAATAAGGTTACTCTTTCACCATCCATAGGTTGGATCCAGCTCTTGCTGAAGTCAGTGATGGTTTTATTCCATGTATAATGGCCACCTGTTGTAAATGGTTAGCTAGATTCTACTTTCACGTGTATTTTAGGGAAGAATCTGGGAAGAAAATGACTCAAGGCTTGCTTTAGAGCAAGGTATTCAGGCTTGCTTCCCAGGCCCACACAGAAGTCATCAATTTGTACTTCTGGGTTTTAATTTCCTTCAGGGTGATAATATATTTGGTACTACATGATTGTACAGCACATTATTACCCTAGCTTGGCTGGTGTCCTTGGGCAGTGCTCTCTAATAGATGACATTAGTAATATTAATGATGAGCAAGAAAGATCACCACTGGCATTTGTTTCTTGTTCTGTGGAGAGGCCAAAGGTTTGCAAAGGTCTGGAAGGTACTGGTCTTCTCTTTCCTCTGGGTCAGGATTAAAGCCACTGAGGTGGACAAATCTGACATACTGCTGTACATGGAGCACCGGTCCAGTAATTTTTAGGTCATGCTCATTACAAGCACCACATTCATTTGTGGTGTAGTAGTAGTAGCAGTAGTTGTAGTAGAAATAGTAGTAGTACTAGTACTAGAAGTAGTTCTAATAATAAAAGTTCAGGCATTAGCTGACCAGCCTTTTCAAGAGAGTTGCTATCATTTGGTGCTAGAAGAAGGTCTGTAGGGAGTATGGGATCTACTATACCCACCACAGTAATTCTCTCTATTATTGTGCTTATTAACCTGTTTGGTTATTTCATTAATCTCTTTAGCTACAGCTAGAATTAATCTTAAGGTAGGGGTTTTTTTGTTTTGTTTTGTGCTTCCCCTGGCTGGGATTCCTCCAGTTTTTGGAGCATTACAGCAGCTTTTGCAGGCAGCTTTGAGAATACCTCCACAAAGATATGCATAATATTATTTACTGAGAAATTCCTAAAGAAGAAACTGCCCTTTAAAATAAACTTTGCTAGACCTAGGCAAATAGATTTAGAAACATTAGAGTCAGAACATTTTCATCTACATGAAAGGGTTCTTTTTTTTTTTACCAACCAACAGCTGCGCCTCATGGATAAGCCCCAGCAGAAGAAAACATGTCCATAGCTGCTACAGCTACTTTAAAGGGCTTTTCCCAATATCTAGCTTTGCCACTTCCTTCTCAGTGTTTTGCAACTTTAAAATAAAGTAATTTATTTTAAAAATATCCTCTCAACTGGAAAACATACCCTTCAGGATTTCCTCCATGATTTTCTATATACAGGCAAGGTGAGCAAATGTAGGACTACTCTAAGACAGAAGCTCTTTAATTTGTATGAATGTGGGACTGATAATCTATGTAGAGTGTCCTCATATCCAAAACACAAAGACTTTGGTGGTCTGGGTTCTTCTGGTAAATGCATTTGCTTTCCTGGAAGGCAGTATGCAATTTCACATAGGCTCTGCTCAGGGAAGAGGATGATTGCACTGTAAACACTTAAGTTTTGTATATACTTTGGAAGATAGTAGCCAGCGTATTTAAACATATTAATTGTCACTTAATTCCCTGATGTCAGTTCCAAAGAAGCGTCTTGCAAGAAGGCCAACAAGTATCAGTCGCTATTTCATTCTCAAGGTCAGGTGAATAAATTGCAGATATCACGGTCAGCATTGATTGCACTGGCTGGTAGCACTGGTGTGAGACTAGTACAGATTGCAGCTGATCAGGGCCACAATACTATCATTTAGCCTGAGAAAAACCATTTCAAGTCCTCTTTTGCTGGGCTATTTGCACCTGGGTTGCCTCCCAGTTGTATATCATGCCATGGGAATGGCACTGCAAACTGAGCGGTAGATCAGGGGAGGGCTTATGTGGTCTATGCATCTCCCTTTGCTCCAGCCTCTGTTGTCTTCCATTCAGGCATGCCACCACTCAGGCCCTGCTTTTAGTCCTCCAAAAAGATTTTACCTCTCTTGTTTCATTTTGACACATAATAACGGACTTTTTGAATCAAACTTCATGCTAGAATCCTTCTTTGAGGGTAACTTCAAGTTATCATAGTAACATGCTAGAAGCAGGGCATGTCCAAGGGACATGAAAACATAAATGCTGGTTGTGCCTTAGTAACATGCTGGAAACTGTGCTGATTGAACTATCAGTGGTGTATTATGCTTATTTGTGGTTCACTGCCTCATCAATTTTCATTTGGGAACTGAAATGGAATTTGGAGGTGGATATGGTATTAATTAGGAAGGAAATTGGCTGCAATATGCTTGGAGATAAAAATCCTTTCTGGTGGGAATCTGGTTTTGTATTATGGCCAAATTGTTAAAGAAGCATTTTACTGGAAAAGACATTTTTATGCAATACTGTTACCTCTCACAAGAGAAAAAGTGAATTAAACATGAAGATGATTGGATTAATGAGAAAAAAAAATCTAGAAAGGTATTTTCTAGCTATAATAGATGCATAAGAATAAACCTGGTAATGCCTACTACATAGCCCATGCAGAGCTACCATGTCTGTGTATGTAGTCAGGCAGTTCTCATCATCATGGCACTTTACATTATTCATTTGGCCACTCTTTCAGGAGCATAAGATCAGTATAAAACATTCACAAAAGCGTGAATAGCTACAACATCTGGCCTATAGCTCATAAGTGCTATTGAAACGCATCTTATCTACATGCACTGTATAATGGTGTGCATTTTTAAAAAGTTAGGCAAGAGTCTGACAGTGAATTCTGATTTAAGGCTCTCTGGCATTGATCAGCCTCAGACACCAAAACAGAGCTTCTTCAAGCTTTGAAGTTCAATTTCCTTCCCAATTGCAGAGCACAGCTTCCTGTGATTGAACAGGGCCTGCATGGGGTTTCTTCTCTACTGGGTCCTAAATGTAAATCCGGGCAACAAAATGATAGCAGCAAGGCCAGAAAAGATTAAAATAAAATGAAGGATACACACTGGTTACAGTCAGACATAAAGCAATGAAAAACATCACAGAAAAGAATGCAGGAGAATAAGGGTGGAATGCTATTTGGGAGAGGAAAAGGCAGGCTAAAGAACATTTTAGGAGACTGAAACTCATTAGAGGGATTGTGAGACACAGGAAAGAATGAAATATAAAGAAGAAAAGCAAGAAGTGACTGAAGGATGTGGAAAGACTGAGTGGAAATGAGAGTACAACACTGGCAATCAATAGGAGAGTTGAAAGCTGACATCAGCGCAGGAATTTAAATTCAAGGAGTGAAAGACTAGAGCCAGGCTGACTGTCAACATGAAAACTGAGTCTGGTCTCCTAAGGAAGGGAGGACTTGAAACAGAGAAAAGAAAAAAAAATCAGAGGAAAGGAAGTTGAACTCATTGGAAGATAGATAAGAGACAAGTAGTTGGATTTCCAAAGAGAAGGAATATAAAAGGGAAATGGAGACTGACCTGACAGGAGAAGGCTGTAAGAGTGGGAGTCTGTCATCTCTACACTGGCTTTGGGAGTCAGATGACAGGTGGCTTGAGCTAGGTCTCAGCAAGACCTAGAAAAGCAAGAAGTCAGCAAGGAAGGGGGGAGCGGAATCAGAAAAGACTTCACAAGAAAGCTGGCAAGAACCAGGGAGATGGGTTAGTGGTGGTCCTACCATCCCTGTGGCACCAGACAACTGTGAGAAAGAGATTGCAGCCCAACAAAGGAGCTAATCTGGGACATGCCATCATGGTTTGATGCCAAGAGTCCAATTGCTTTGTGGGGAGTGTTGTGGAAAGAACAGTTCTGTGTTTCTTAGACCAAACTGTATACTCTTAAGACTGCCTAGGGCCTGAAAAACTGTCTGCGGCTTGTGCCTTGTGGCTTGAGGAGAAAGGGGTGTCTTAAGTAAGAACTTTTACCTTTTATATTAAAGTGAATTTTATTTCTCTGCATGGCACAGTTGGTAAATTTGAGAGAGAGAGAGAGCAATCAATCAATCAGAAGGGGTAACAATTTATCTGTCATAAGTGGAAGACATTGGGCTTTTCTGGAAGCTCAGAATTACAATTCACCTTAAAGTGCTTCCCAAAGAGGAGCTATCTCTTACCTGGATGTGCTTGGCTGGAGACATTGCTTTTAGCCACAGTATTAAAATTAGATGTCAGAAAACCCAAGGTCAAGCTTTTGTTTTTAGCAAGGCTTTAAATTTTTAAAAACTTTAGAAAGGGTCCATGGTTGGAAAGTTAGCGGAAATATTTAGCAGATCTGCAAAGCAGCTCTACTTACTTATACGGAAGACCTCTTCTACACCGGACTAATTTCAGTCCATGAAATGCTCAAAGATGCAGTGCCACCTTTTGGACAAACAGATGTCATGTTAGGTCAGGCATGAAGTTAAAAAAGGGAGAAAGAAATAATAGGTGACATTCAGGACCTAGCCAGAATTGGTTCTTCAAGAAATGATCAGTAGCAAATTGAGAAGATAATTGGGAGCAGTACTCATGAATGGCTGTCTGTTTTTTCTTTAGCAGAATTATGGTTTTATTTCCCAATTTATTTGAAAAGATTTTTAAGGTCAAGGAAGTCTATAACTGTAAAAAAATAGAAATAAAAAAAGAAAGAAGAAAAAAAACATGCCACAGTTGTATAGAACTGGAAAATGGGTGTTAACTCACAATGCTGGGCACTGCCTGCTGTAATGTTAGATAAGCAGTACCAATTTCTCCAGTGATCACAAACCTACAGTGCATAATCTTTATGATTTAGAGAAGAACATTCAAACAAATATGTATGCCATGATCTAGATCCAAGGGGACCACCTCTGTGGTCTTGAAGATTTAAAGGTTGACAGCATGGAAACTATATGTAGTTCTCATCTAGCAGAGGGATATTTTAAATAATATATCACTCATCTTCAGTTAAATGTAAAGTCTGTTTATTACTTTGACTGGCCAAAGCATCAACAAACAAGAAGGAAGCTAACTTTACAGAAAGTTGAACTGGTTAGTCTGAAAATCACATATCCACCCAGTGGTAACCTCCTGTTGTGCTGTACATATTTTAGGTAACCTCCATACATTAACTGTTTCCCTGAAAACACTGAAATAACACTGTACAAAAAAGTTCCCAACACTGGAAGTATCATGAAAAAAAACATTTTTCTGCAGTGTAAATCCTTTGGCTTTTACCCAAGCCAGATCTGACAAGGTTTTAGGTAATTCCTCCATTTCTTCTCTCCATATTGTAACAGCAGGACCAGCAATTGCAGTCTTTGATCAGGAAAATTCCTGTGGAACCCCATAGACTGCCACAAAATAATATCCATCTGTCGATCAATCATTAAGGTATCCTAACACTTTCCTGGAAATGCTGTAATAAGGACTTGCAGTCTGAAGCAGGACAATATTCTGCTAGGCTTCTGCCACTGCCAGAACTGTTATCCCACTGAGGGGATGGCAGGCATCAGCAGCAGCATCTGCAAACATCTGTAAGTTTTCTCTATTTTATGATTGCTGCCACCTTCTTCAGCCTCCGTCTTATGTCCTAGAAACCAGAGCTAGAGTTCAGGGATCTGGTGACCCTTCTTATTTTGTGTGAAATTACTGATAGGTACCTTGGTGGTCCTTGGACCCATCAGGTATTTAAACTATCTCTCTCCTGTGTACCAGCACAGGGATTGTTATTAGACTCCTCTGCCTATTTTCTTCTCACCACCTTGGCTATTGCAGTTGCAGACAGTTTTCTCCAGAGGGTGAACTACAGAGCATGATCATATCGCGTACTAGTGGGGAAGAGGTGCTTTCACGAGTGATACAAAGTTCTTGTTCCCAGTGACATACATACCTGTGCTAAAGCAGCTGTCCTCTCCCCAGTGTTCCACTTGTCTTTGACAAAGGGTATTATAAAGCACCCTCTATTTCCCAGCCCATTCCAACAATGCTGTGCATTGAATGAGTTTTAATCTATGGCCTTGCTAATAGCCCTGTCTCAATTTTTTTTTTTTTTTTTGGCTTAGTGACTAAAACAAAAATACAACAAAGAAAATGTATTTCAACTGACAGAAATCCTTTTTGTTCAATCCCAAACGAGATACCTTCTTTTAGTTTTGTACATTTTTCTCATACTTTAAAAAATAAAATGTAGCTGATGTTAGTCTTGAAATACCATTAGAAAAATACCTATACTCTCTATATTACAAAATTTTGAAATATTTTGATTGTGCCAGTATTAAAAAAGAAATTATTGGACTTGCATCCCTTACAAAAAAAAAAAAAAAATCTGTTTGGCTTAATCTGTAAATATTTGTGCATTCTGGCAAGAATTCAAATATTGACAGTCCAAAGCATGCTTTACTTTAGTGAATAAATGATGCTTAAGTAAAAATACATCTGACTAATCACATCTTTCAATTGAGGTATGTGTTAGGGAAAAAAAAAAAAAAAAAAAAAAAGTTGTGCTTGTTTCCAGTTAGCAATGGATCTGAAAACATAAAAGAAGTAAAGGCAGATCTCTCACAGAAAATTATATTAGAAGTTTTTATTATACTCAAATTTAGTTCAGACACCTCTACTTCACCTGTGTGCCATGGGGGTACATACCAGCAAATGACAATTACCTGTTTATGTTTTCAGTGCTCTGTACTTGACTATTATTGTGCCATTACTCTACTGTGCTGTGTTGCAGTTCTGTTGCTCTTTTAAAAATGCAAGTCCTGTTGTGGGGATGAGATACAATATGACAAGACAGTTAAACCAAAAAAAAAAAAGCAATAGTGTGTAATTCTGCACATACACAGCAAGTGCTGTATCTGTGATTCTGAAAGGGGAAAAAGGTGAGCTGGGAATGAAAAGTGAAGGGCCTGACTCCAGCTATCTTCTTACACCAGCTTCATGCAGGCACTGTAAAATGCAGATGCGGTAGAATGGAGAGTTAAGCCACGGGCAACTGAACTTGTTAACAGGAGCAAGGATTCCTTTCACTGCCCACAGATAATCAAGTTGGGTAGAATCTAATATGCTATAAAAGGAGGACATGCACATTAAAGAGATGGACAAGCAATCTGCTGGGTTTAGGAAAAAAAATGCCCAAACCTCATTCACATAGGAGTTTCCAATAAATGAGATGGAGGAAATAAGGTCTTAGCCCTATTAAAAATAAGAGTAAAGTAGCTGCCATGCATAAGAATAAAGTGATGGTTTAAACCTGAGGTCATACTGCAATTATTTTCCCTGAGGTGTCAAGCATCTACAAATCATCATCCAATATTCATGCCAATATGCTACAATTAGAGAGATGACTAAGTAGCAATACACAGTAAGGGAGGAAAAGCTACAGGCAGCTAAAAAAGCTTCTCTTCACAACTGCAACAGGAAGGTCTTCTAGTGGGTGCATCAATTTCACTTAGGACACTGAGATCAACTTTCAAGTTCATATCAGAAATTGTTTTCTCTTAACAGGACCAATACTGCTAAGTACAAACCTTCAGGATGAACACAGTTGCGATGAGCAGCTTCTGAGGTAATAGATTGTCCTATGTATTAGAAACTGAATCAGTATAATTGCTTTTAATATGTCACTCTGTAGTTACTCTATAAGTACATCCTGTAGAGTTACACATGGAACTGTGTTTGCGTCTTCCTCAGATATTCGAAATTCTGTGCTCTTCTAACAGTTTTGGTAAGCCACAAATCAACATGCAGCTTCCTCTTATTTCACATGAATACCATTAAAAAACAAATGATGCAACCATAGCTGGCATGAAATGAAGTGACAGTACGTGCTAAATCCATAGACTGCAGGTGCCCTACCTGTTTCCCATGAAGACTTTCAGTATTTCAGTGTGAACTCCTCTATGTGGTAACATTGAGTGGCCTTGTTCTAAGAAAGAGTTAGTTGTTCTGAGAAATGCTTAATCTTGGTGTAAAATGGTAGTATTTCATCTGCCTTGAGGGATTTGCACCCATTTACTTTATGGCTGAATCAAAGCTATTTTCTGAGTTCAAATCTGGTAAAAGATTTTCTTGTTTAATGGTCTGTTTGGAGGTGGGGGGAGAGAGAGAGTTTGTTGATTCAGCAGTGCAATAGATTTTTCAGATTCTGTCCACTATGTCCTGAAGACAATAACACACAGAAACATTGTTGGAAAGTTGTTGTAAAACTCTTGGGACCAAGCTCCTCAAATCTTCCTGCCTTGCCTGCAGCAGTTCATGTTGTTGTTAGGACCTGCCTGGATGAATCAGGGGTTGCATCACTTGAACAGAAACCACAGTTCAGTGGCCTCCAGAAAGTGGTACCTAAGGAGAGTGTCCATATATTTACTTACACAGTTCCTACATTGTTCTTGTGTGTGTGGAAATACTTTTCATGCAGAAGGTCTGAGGCTTGTTTACACTTAGACCAGTCCTGATGCAACAGTCAGCAGAGAGCCATTTGTGTAGCTGGACCAGATTTAGCCTGCTATGGAGAGTGGCAGTAGTCAGATGCTCTGCTGATGGTGTGCTTAGTGCAACCTATGTTGTCCATCCCTATTCCTAATTGTCAGCACTAGAGCACTTATATTTATACTCTCCTGCCAGCTGTTCCTAAAAAAAGCATGAGAGTTGCCCCACATACTCACGCCTGCTCTCTATGTGGCACTGGAGCAGCAAAAGACAGCAAATGAAATGTATGTGGGTCTCTGCTCTCATTTCTGGCCCAGTTCTGTGTGTCTTATGTGCAGTGGATTGTGCACAAATATACTTCCTAGGAGTGCAGATTAGCTTATACCTTATTCATCAGCCAAAAATTAAATACTAGATGGAGGAAGGATTTCCTCATCCAGGTCTTTTCTGTGTTTTTGCAGTCTCCCTATAGATTTTTTCAGGTGAAAAATGCTTAAAAATAAACATTCATGTGGTATCAGGCAGCATTTATGATGCAAAAGAGAGTGTATTTTGGCAATACCAATGTTTTCTATAATTGGTAAGACCGCAAAAGTATGTACTTGACTGAACTCTTGAGTGGCAAGTATTTTACTCGCAGTAAACAAGAAGATCATCAGAGAGGCATTCACAAGAGAGAGACCAAATCAGTGAGTGAGCAGCAGATGGGGCTTGAGATTCAAAAATGAAGAGCATGGACGACTTCATCTCCTAAATCTATTATTGATTAAACCATGAACAGTCAAGACTCTCATTTCACTGACATTTAGTGCAGCAGCTCTTGGCTGCCAAGCTTAGGGAGTGAGCAACCTAGCAGAAATTAGAAGAGTTGGATAACAGTCTATGCAGATGAAGAGCAATCATACCATTGTTATTAATAATCATACATTCACTGCTGAGGCCATTTGCACAGACACTAAAATCAGAGATGAGGAAAAATCTTTAGCAATACTGGTGGCAACACAGCTGCACAAGTGTGGGGCTGGCACAAACTACTTGTTAGCCAGTAATCGATCTCCTGACTACCTCTATCTGCAACATCTCCTTTCACTCCTTCCTAATGAATCTCTCTCATAGTAGTAGCTGATGTACATCTATAGAAGTACGGGTAGCTCTGCCTCATCAGAGTGATGTTTTGTTTTTCTTTTTCTCCCTTAGCACATAGTCCAAAATAACATTTTCTTTCCTACCACATTGGGCTGGTTTTCTTTTTGACACAGTTGGGGTTTTTTGGGGATGCTCCAAGTTCTGTCTCCATTTTAATCTTCCTCTTGACCCCAGCCTTCTCTGGGGTATGATATCCAGTATATGATGCTCTCTTTCTTCAAACTTCTGACAAAATCTAGACACTTTTCTCAGGGTCTTAACCCAGTGACAATCTAGTGACCACCTGTTTCTTCAAGGTGAATAGTTCCTAGGCTATTAACAGAATTATTGCTCTTTCCTACTTCCTATCCAACCCTGTAAACTTTGTTTGTCCCAAGTAAGCCACTGATTACACAAAGACAATGTGTAGTGTTAGAATTCTTATTCTGTGTTCCTTCTTCTTGAACCTGGTTGATATGGTTCCTGCTGACATTGAAAGATTTTCCTAAGGGCAGTTAGTAGCACCAACAGGCTTTTGAATTACAAAGTGCTACATGATGCTAATCCTGAAAATTTGCTGTCCTCTTACTTGCAGATTGTGGTCTGAATCCGAGCCCTTCAGAGACAACACTTCTGCTCTACTCTACCTAAGCATGTACCTCTAACAGTGTGTGTAGAGCAGACCTTGGGAAAGGAATTGCAGTGTGACAGCCTCTGTGCCTGTTGCTCAAAAAAAAGAAGCCTGGCTCTATCTTCTTTACTCCTTCCATTAGGCATTTATCCACATGGATAAGATCCTCCTCAGCCTTCTGTTCTCCAGAGGCTGAACAGTCTTAGCTCTCTCAGCCTCTCCCTGTATCAAAGATGGTCCAGTTGCTTAACCACCTTTGTGGACCTTCACTAGACAGTCTCCAGCATGGTCGTATCTCTTGTACTGAAGAGCCCAGGACTGGACACAGCACTCTAGGTGTGGCCTCACCAGTGCTGGGCAGAGAAGGAGGGTCCCCTCCCTTGACCTGCTGGCAACTCTTTTCCTCATGCAAGGAGGCTGTTGGCCTTCTTTACTAGGAGGGCACACTGCTGGCTCATAGTCAGCTTACTGTCCCCTAAGACCCTGAAGTCCTTCTCTGCAGCCAAATGGTCACCAGTTTGTACTGGTGCCTGGGGTTATTCCTCCCTGCAGACAGACTTGGTATTTCCCCTTGTTGAAATCAGTCCATTTCTCCATCCTGTCAAGGTCCCTCTAGATGGAAGCATGAACCTCTGGTGTATCATCCATTTCTCCCAGTTTTGAGAGTATCATCTGGGAATTTGTTGAGGGTGCACTTTCTCCCACCATCCTGGTCATTAATGAAGATGTTGAATAGTACTGACCCCTGTATTGACCCCTTGGACACACCCCTAGTGACTGGCCTCCAGCAGGAATTTGTGACACTGATCACAGCTCTGGGCTTGTTCACCTAGCCAGTTTTCAGACCACCTCACTGTGCTTTGTCAGCTATTTTCAGCCCAAGTTGTAAAAACTGGAGATTCTGGATGGAGGGCCCTATCTGGAGCTGTAGGCAGGGTGAATTTAAGACATTTGCTGTGCATATAGCACAGGGGGAATTGTTACAATCAACCACCTGAGTGCTTTTGATTCTGGGATGAAGAAGACGGTTAAGGCCCTTTTCTGCTTCCAACAGCACTTAATCCAAACAGAGCATGACCTGATCTACCTGCAAACTGCTGTCATCATATTTTGCTCTCTATTTTGTCTCAAGGGGTGGTTACATCTTGCTTCCTGCTAGACATACCTGGCCATGTTTAATTCTGCTCCATTTCTTAAGAGGTCAGGTCTTTAGGCAAGGAATAAGAATTGGCAGTGGTGTTCAGAGATTTACATGTTTGTTCTATATCCTGTAGACTTCAATCCTTTGCACTTGTTCAGAAACCCTTGGGATGGCTGGATGAGCTGGTCTGGTTTTTGCACTGGGTCCTTTTTTCTTTCCCTTCTAAATTTATTAACATGATTTTCAATTACTTTTAGAACCCTGATAGTAATTTATTTTTAATTATCTACACTACGTAGCTGTAACCTGCTAAATATTAAGGTCAGTTTAAGGTCTCTCTCTGAAAACGAGTATTATGGTCATGGAAAGGCTCTCAATCTAGTTCTATTATTGTTATTAATTGTAATTAAAATAATACTTAGTACTTATCTAGCAGTTTTATGTCTGGAATATTTTGTAAACATTTACCGATTAATTTTCACACAATTATTGCAAGGTAGGCAAGAAATAACAGTGAAAAAATCTGTAGCACAGAGTGAAAAGAAGAAAGTCACTTATCTACAATAAAGGAGTTTGCGAGCATGTGTTGCCCATAGACTCATTCTCCTGGAATTCTGTATAGTTTCTTGCACATGCATGTGGACCCACTGTACAGTAGCAGAAACCATGCATCCTGACAGCATGTAAGCTGATGCACACTGTTTCTTCTCAGCAGGGAATAGAGAGCAGAGAAGTTCACATCATCAGGTTCAGCTTGAAAAGAAGAAATTTAACCAACCTAAGGTCAGAATTTAGATACAACAGGTCTCCCTGTCTTGATTCAGAGCCATAAAAAGAATTGGATTCCTCAGCATATGGTTAAGTACCAAGGGAAAAGGACTAAATAGACAAGATTGGATTGAAAGGAAGAGAATAGATCTAAAATTCAAATTAGGGAAGCAATGATAAGTCCTTGGCCCTGTTACCAAATGTGACACTGACAAAGATTAGTCTTGGCACCATCAGTAATGAGAGAGTTGGGGTGCTTTTTAAGCTAAATTTGCTGCCAATATCTAAAAGGTTTGCCATCCATGGATGAACACATTGTGTCAGAAGGCCAAGAGCTATTAATACAGTCACCACATAACGAGTGGGGAAGACCAAAGGAGCAGCTTCTGTAAGATTAAACGCAGTTCCACATCAGCACCATTTTTGCAGTGTTACAGTTCTGTGGACCAGCTACAGCTGAAGTCTGGGACTCCACTGGAGAACATCCGTGGTCCGAAGCCATTGACCAGCACATTTGCCAAAAGAAGCCCAGGGGGCACAAGAAAATGATTTGCTCAGGAAAAAAAGATAAATTAAGTAGATAGCTCTGCTCCTTGGAACAGAATGATGCCAGTATGACACTTTCAGGCATAAGATGGATGCACAGTTGGATCACCAGCCATCAGGAAAATGATGAAGAAGCCATTGCCAAGTGCTCCTAAGGGCCATGTCATTAACATGGGCTGAAGACTTCCCAGGACTTTTCCCATAAATGGGACAAAGAAGCTCAAAGTGTGTGTTGCTTGCAAATGGTTCCTTTGTGTCTATCACAGGGCAGGACCCACACAGTCAAATGAAGCAGGATGAAGGCAGAGAAACCATACTTATCCAGGACTGGGCAGTTTTCAAAGATGTAATGGCAGAAGACATTATTATCATGTAAAGGATAGGCTGGGTATGCGCAAGAAAGGATGCTGTTTAGTGGATCCAAGCAGTTACTCCCGTTGTCATGAGATAGACAGGTACTGAAACAAGCCAGAAGAATATGGCATCAATTACCAGCTGTGAGTGTGCAGGAAATAGTGAAAGGGTTATACAAAGAACAGAGAAGAACGTCAGAAGAACATTTCAGTCTCAATATATTGCCTCCACCTACACCCTAAATGATAAAGTCTTGTTTACTTTTACAGGACACAGCAGAGATCATAGCTGTTTTCTGAGCTGTGTATACCATCAGGAGCATATTCATATATGACCTATGATCAGAAAGGAGCATTTTCAATAGGAAAACTTTAAAAACAATCTGATGGCTAATGCCCTGAAGAGCCCGATTCATTGCCTTCTACTCTGGTTGGCAGATGCAGTGAGACCCTGGTTTGCACACAGTGTAGGTACCTACCCTGTGTCAACAGAAAACATCAGAAACCTCAGAAAATATTAGCTCAGCACATTAATTTTCCCTTTCTCTTGTTCCTTACGGAGTGTGCATACCTGCTTTACCCTGCATGAGTAGTTCCGGAGTCTGGCATTTGCAGGAAAGTAACTACGGTCATTTCATGAACAGAATATGTTATTGTGGCAGAGGAGCAAACTCAGAGGAACTTCTAATAAGAGTCTTTGGTAGCCAAGGCAAGGGTAGAAATGTAGTTGCTTAGGCTACACGAGCTTCTGAGTTAGCACCCACAGAAAAAAAAAAACCAAACCTGCTAGAGCAGAGTGCATACTGTTCAAAGCACTGATTCATCCTTCACTCAAGACACCTCTATCTGGTGTGCACTGAAGATAAAAACGTCCGTCCAGTCCCCAGTGGACTCTGTCTGATCTCCTTCAGTTTTGTAGTTGGGTCAGGGGCTGCACTGGCCTGCCGTAGACCCTGGTTGAGGTCTACTGGCCTACATCTTCACAGGCAGTAGTTATGCTATGACCCATGCTCAACCTTTCCTACAGTTGTTCTACACTGACATTGCCAGCACCCTTCCCACTCTTCATGGGTGCTGGTCCAGCACTGGTGATACCAACTCCTGCTCTCCTTTTCACTCCAGCACATTCACTGCCAAACATGGAAAAGGAAATTGCTTGATAGTTTCCTGTCTACTGAATAATCAGAGATTTAAGGTTAATACTCTGATCCCATAGGAAAGCCTCAGCCATTGCCCTACTTTTTGTGCACCACAGAAACCAGGCTGTGCACAGGTCTCTTCACAGCCAAGTATACATCACGGTTCCTCAGCCTACATGCTTGGCACACAGCCTGGGCTGGGGGAAGATTTGGACTGGAGCAATGACTGTTCAAACTGATCGTATAGGTTAACTTGTAACAGTCTGAACATAATCTTCAAATATCTTTTCTTAAGGGGTGATGGGTGGAGTTTGCCAGGATCGTACTTTACAGGCTGGGGCATGTGCTTCAGGCTGTCCTATCAAGGGGCTTTTTCTGGGGAAGGTCACCACTTTGTGCCTGCTGCAGTCATCTGCAGTCCGCCCTGAGACACATGAAATCAATAATGGAGAAACTATCACATGACAAATCTCCACCATTATCCAGTCAGGGAAACACAAAGTGCCCTTGTGCAAACAAATTTAGGAAAGAAACCACCAGTGGCTAGGGCTGGAGACACAGCCTTGGAGGATGAGAGGACAATCGATGCCAAAAAGGATAGACAGACATCAGCAACTGTGGCCATGGGTGATCAGTGCTGGAGCAGGGACATCCCTGGGGGACTGTGGCCATGGGTGACCCATACAGGGCAGGGACATCCCTTGAACTGCAGCCATGAGCAACCCATGCACCGGCAGTAACATCTAGAGGCACTGTGGTTGTAGAAGACCGCGTGGTGGGAAAGGGGGGAGATAGATGATTCTGTCAGTTTTAAAAATCTAAGATTTTTCTTCTTTTTCTCAATACCCAGATCAGTTACTGGGTGTTTGTGTTGGCTGGCAATAAACTAAGTAAACTAAGGTTCCCCAGCTTGAGACTCTTCTGCCCATATAAATGTCCTACTGCATCTCACTCCAGGGTCATCAGCGGTATCCAAAGGTACAGCAGTGATAGTAATAAGGATAATGAGGACAGTAAAACAGACTGTGGATTCAGAATAATCAAGACAGAGTGAAGGGCACATGGTAGCACTAACACTATCTGATTCCCTCCAATAGACATTATATATATATATCTATCTATATCTGTCTCTTCTATCATATCATATTGATACATTCATGTGTGTATGTTTAAATACATAGATATCTTTGAGAATATTATATATATATACATATATTAATTTCTATTCTATATTACAATAGTTTATTATATACTGGCATTTTTTATATACATAAATTTTTATATAAATATTTCAAACTGTGTACATAAAAATAATCTACTCCATATGTACTAGACATATATACTAGATGCAATATAACATATCATAACCAATCAAAAGATTAAGCCATATACTTTATGGGTTAATATACTGCTGCTCAACCACCCAGTCAGTATCTATGACAGACAATAGCTTTCTACACTAAAACTCGATTATTTTGAACTTTTAGTCTATATCGAGAAAAACTCAATAGATTCCTGAAACATGACTGGGGATTTTTGTTTGTTTCTTTTTTAAAAAATGCAATTTTTGATTTTATGTCTATTTCTATATCCTCTATGTATATTTTCCTGAAGAAAAAAAATAAAATTTCTGGTTTTCTGATTAAAAGTGCTTTAAAATTGTTTTTATGAACTTCAGGGAGGAAAAAATGTCTTCCCCTGTTCCTATCAGAGATTTTGCTCTTCAGCAGTCATCAGGAATCCTGCTGTCTCGCTTGCAAGGGAACCAAGCTTGTCATCAATCCTGTCCAGTACCTGTTGATGAGAAGAAATGGAGTCCTAGGGACTACAGGAGTCTTTAGGCTAGCCCCATACAGGAAACCAGATATGGACCAGCAATGCAATGAACCCATTAAGGGAGAAAAATTTATACTTAGGAAAAAATGACTGAAGTGTCTGCTAACAATACATATGAGAACGTTTTGCCTCACTATGTAGAGCAATGCCATTTTTTCTTAATAATATTTCTGTTCACCTTTCAAGACCCAATGTAATATAATTCCTTAATCATGACAGTTTGACACCACATCTAAATTTACAGCTAAATGTAGCTTTCATCGAAGTCAACCCCCTACTGACATCCCAGTGGCCATGAAAAGAAAATGTTCTCCTTCATTGCAGAAAAACGCAAAGGTGGCTGCAAAAGAATAAATAATCTACTTATCAAAATGCATTTTAAATGCGTACTTTTTAAATTTAGGGGGTATTTTAAGTAACTTATTTTCTTTCCACTCTCTTTTGCTAATTGGTTTTTCCTAGTCCAAAAAACAAGAGGAAAATTAAGTAAAAGCAGAAGTGCTGGTCAGAGAATAGATGTGATTCCTCACAGCACAGTCATGCTGTGGTTAGTTAGTCACCTGCGCAAAGACATACCAGGACTATTCAGGAGCAGGAATATTCAGATACACCCTGTATTAGGGGAACCTTTCAGACCAGGTTCTAAGCAGTAAGGGTATATACAGACTGTTGCCCATTTGGTGCTGGATGAAATGATATGATAGACGTAAAAGGAATGGTTGGAGAGATAAAGCACAGAGCTGTCACTTGTGGAATAAAAAACAGAGTCACACTGAAGCTGTTCAAAGCAACATTGGTTAAGGTTGTGGGTTTCCTTTTAATGCTGTGCTTCACTGAAATGTTACAGTGAAATAATCTGTGGAGGGCTAGGGCAGCTGTATGTGACACTTCGTTTCACTTGTGGATACCAAGGGAGGTGAATGTATAGGGGCCCCCAGACTGCACATTTCCATTGCCATTCCTTCAGAAATGAAATATCATATACAGCAACTTATTCTTTATGGCTTAATTTCCTTCTGCCCAAGCAGCCAATCAGAAACATAAATGGACAAAAGCAATTCTACAATAAAACTGTATGTGTATTATATCACAGCCATATTATTCTGAAGTTTTGCTCTATTTTTGCCTAAGGATCGATGGATAACTGAAACACAACAGGAAATATTTTGTTTGTTTGCTTCTTCAAGAAAAACAGAACCACCCAATTGATAATAAAAATTGGTATGTGCTTTTCTGTGAATGCATTCTAGCATGGCAATTAAGTATTGAGTAAATAATAAACATCTCAAGGCAAACCTTTTACAGCCCCAGTAAGACAAGTGAGTTACAAAATGTTCACTTATAATAGGGAGAAAGTGCTTCATCACCACTGGAAGCAACATGAAACAACTGATGTTACAAATCAATTCCTAGTGCTTTCTTAGCACCCCAGTGGAACACTGGGTATTGTTTGGAAGGAACAAATTCCTTCATTCGAGCATGTGGAAAACAACATTTTCAAGACTTCTCAAATTCTGTTGTTATATTAACCCTGAAAACCAGGAAATACTTTCTGAATCCATCAAATGTTTTATTGTTTGATTTTTTTTTTATTTTTTTTTATGTAAGGCCTTGAGAGCTATTTTACTTCACAAAGGTATC
Organism: Athene cunicularia; assembly: GCF_003259725.1. Lineage (NCBI taxonomy): Eukaryota > Metazoa > Chordata > Aves > Strigiformes > Strigidae > Athene > Athene cunicularia. The sequence goes on along the minus strand of NW_020799091.1, from coordinate 31,497,544 downwards.
CAGCAAATGGTTAGTTGCCATAACAGTACAAAAGACATTGATTGTCCAACTGGCAGAGTAGTAGTCCTTTAATTAGGCCAATCTGCAAGTTGGATGGTCCTTTGTGACACTGTCTGCTGTTGTGTGAAGTATTGCTCTTGCTGAAGTCGATGCTGCTAATGACATCTGTTTTTTTTTTTTTTCTTTATTTTGCTTTTTTTTTTTTTAAAAAAAAAAACGCACCGGCACCAACCTCTCAGGTTGCCTTGGAACAAGGTCTCACTTCAGCTCTAATCAGGATGAATCCTGAGCCTCACAAGCAAGAGATCTCAGCTCCTGGGAACATAACCCTTTGCGTTTCTGGAGCTCGTACTTCCCTGTGAATGCTTTCCTTGGGCAGATCCCTGCAGTACTTAGGTTTGCAGATTGTCTGTAGCCCTGTTACAAGGAGAGGGTCACAGACATGATAGGTTGTCTCCTGGGGAATTCGCTTTCTATTTTGCTTGGGCACTGTGCTTGGGTAGTCAATTTTCGCGGCGTATTTCCTTGCATATTAACTGAGAGTTTCGTTTGACCAGGAATGGCTTCTCTGGGTTTTGCTGTGTATCAGTAATGAGTAAGACAGACACAGAGACATAATGCAGAAATTAATTGAATTCTGTGAATAGAGAAGAATGTGACCAATTATTGCTAAACCACCTGCTGGATCGAAACATCTCCACTGTTCTCTGCTGTGTTTAGCAGCAAATTGCTAGGTATGAAGGCTTTCTGCCAGCAATGCAAATGCCCAACACGAGAGGGTGCCTGCTTCACAGCATAATCCCACGACCAGTTTCTGTAGACAAACTGGCCTCAAACTAGCAGCCCAGGTGCTGCTAGCAAAATCGGAGGTGCACAGCTCATCCCATTCCTCTGGCTTTTAGGAAGGAGTTTTGAAAACAGTTTGAAATTGAACTAAGGACATGACCACAACCCGACTTTGTTATAGTTACGGCACTGACCTTGTTATAGACATACCTGGAGTATGCTTTGTTGCAGGAAACTCTTTTTAAATAGTGTTTTAAATTGATAGGTCTTGAGATACTTGACAAAGACTGCCACAATTATCCCCTTTTCTGGATGGAAAAACTGAGGCAGGGGGACAGTAGCAACTACTTTTGATCACCAAGAGAGCAATGTCAGAAGCTGCAAATGAATCCAGGTCATTTGCAAAATCCCTTCTAGGTGCACTCACTATTTCCTAGTATCTGCCCATGTGTCGTGGCTTGAGTGAATGGTGGTGGTTTTTTGGTAGCATGGGAGGGGGCTACAGTTGTGGCCCCTGTGAGAAACTTCTCGAAGCTCCCCCAGCTCCAAGTCAGACCTGCCTTAGCACCAAGGCCGGGACAATAAGCTGGGCCTTAAATAACTTATTTAAGAAGGGGAACCTGGGGGAAGTTGCGAGAAGTTGCAAGCACATCTGTGCGAACATCAAGGTGAGTGGGAGAAGGGGAAGGAAGGGGAAGAGGTGCGCTGGAGCAGACACTCCCCTGTATCCTGCGGTGAGACAGCAGGGCCGCACCCTGCCACCCATGGAGGTGTGTGGGGGAGCAGACACCGGTTTGCGGCCTGTGGGGGGCCCCACACCGAGCAAGTGCCTGCACCCTAAGAAGGCCGGGACCCTGTGGGAAGAAGCCCCCACCGTTGCAGTTCTGCACTGGGAGGATTGCAGCATGCGGGAGCGACCCACACGCCCGTGGGAGCGACTCATGCGGGAGCTGTCTGTGGAGGGCTGTCTCCTGGGAGAGGGCGACTGCGCTGGAACAGGGGAGGAACGCCAGAAGCTCCCCCCACCCCGAGGTGGAAGAAGTGGCAGGCCTGACCGCACCCCCCATTCCCTGCCCCCCGCGCCGCTGCAGAGGGGGAGGTAGAGCTATCAGGAGCAAAGCTGAGCCCAGGAAGAAGGGAGGGGTGAGGGGAAGGTGTTCTCAGGATGTGGTAATGCTTCTCACGGTCCTGCTCTGTCTGTTACGTGCTGTTGATGTTAGTGCCTCTGTTAAATTTTATGTCCTTCTTTTCTTCCCCTAATGAGCCTGTCTTTTGTCCGTGCTGATAATACATGAGGTGATCCCTCCCCGTCCTTATCTCAATTTCCTGGTCTTTTTGCTTTCTCTTTCCTAGCACTGGGGGGAAACAGGGAAGCGAGTTATACAGCCTTTGCTTATTTTCCCCTTCTCCGTGCTGGGGGGGAAGGGGGGAGTGAACGGCTGTGTAGTACTCAGTTTCCATCTGAGCTCAAACCATGTCACCGTGCTTTCTTCAATTCTTATGGGAAGTCATTTATTCTAGGAGAAAAGAAATGACAGATCTCACCTGAGTAATTTTCAAAGCCAGTTATGTTTTTTACATCAGTCCTAGACTTGTGAAGCCAACCTGGATGCTCAGTGTGGCTACACCAGGTATATTGCAGTTCAGCTTTGGCTGGATGGAAGTAGGATGAGTGATGCTTGTGCCTGTAACGAATCTATTCATAATGTCATGATACTATCTGCATTTTCTAGAGTTCGGATGGTCTTCAGACAAATTGTCCCTTCTTTCTCTGAGCACTGAAAAATTAAGCATTTAGCTCTTCTCCCAGGATCAACATGTGTCTGGGATTCCCTGAACACATTGAATAAATCACACTGATTTCTCTAGTGTTTTTGAGCACCTGTCTTTTTAATACGATTGCTATTCTGATGCATGGAAAAAATTGCCAGCTCAACATTAGTCTCACGGTTGGTTGGTTGGTTGTTTTTAATGCAAACTGGTTACTTGTCAACCTGGAGAGTACGCTGTTTGCCTGCCACTGTAAAATATTTGATTTGTCATCCTCCTCCATCCATTTCCAAATGGACACACAAAGAGATGGGAAGACTGTCACATGCTTAAGTGGGAACATCTAGGACTGCATGGGAAGAGAGTTTAACAGCTCATATTTCAGATAACTTACATCTCGGATTTCCTTGCTTAAAGTCCCTTTGAAGTTCTTTTTTAATTGGATTGGACTCAGAAATTAATTATCATGATTCTCAGCAGTTAGAGAGTGCTTTACCTCCTCTGAGCCTTGCTCAGATGTTAATGAATTAAGGACAGTTTGCATCTAATTTGGACTAGGTGACTAAAGAACTCAGAAAAAGGACCGTGTTTCTATATACAGTGTCTCATTTTGTAGCTGCTTGGGGAAGTACCTGCTGGGGTACGGCTGATATTTAAGGACTTCTGCAGTGAGGATATTTCCTTTTGCAGCATGGAGTCATTAGGGTTTGCTCTGAGCAGGTTTTCTTGGCATGATGCTGGAAATAGTTGAGCTCTGTCTGCTGCCTCAATACACAGGCAGCTGCACCAAGTCACTTAGAGAAACAGCCAAAAAGTGCAGACAGTATGTACTAGGGTAGATGGGCATATTAAAGTGCTAAATACATTCAACCATAATCAATGGTTCATTGCTGGTGGGTTAAACAACCCTCTCCCTTGCTGAAGGATTTTATTTGACAGCAAGGTTATAGTGAAACACAGAAATCCAATATCCCTTCTATAAAATACAGAAGGAGAAAAAAAATTATGTGGACTAAAATTATGACTTAATATCACATTTAGTTTGTCCTTTGCTGGGATTGGTAGGCTGTGTTTCAAAGCTTTATAATTGATATTGCTCATAACACCAGGGAGAAAGAGAAAGAGGGCAGGCTATAAACTAAAAGATTGGAGCATATTGTAAAGTGACAATAGGGAACAAGGTGGTTAAGGGATCACTAGGTGGCAGTCAGCTCTCCAGCAAGGATAATCGAGTAAGGGAGATATAAACTTGTGGAGACACAGAAACAGCACGGAGGAAAGCAGCTGTAATGTCATAAAATTATTGAAATTATGTCAGATTTGCTTTGCTTTGTGCTAGGAGTCTCAGAGCAGGAAATGCTTTCTCAAAAGTGGTCTCATTGTGTCAGTGGATTTACTGACAGGAGGAGAGCAGGTGGGATAAAGGAAGAGAGGGAAGGCAAGGCAAGGCAAGGCAAGGCAAGGCAAAGGGAAAGGGAAAATTGTCTTGCCAAGTCTTTCAGCCTTGTATTGGGATGTGAGAATGTGGTAGTTCAAACAACTAGATACATATTGCACACATCAATGTTACTTGTACAGCACACGTGCAAGAGTGCCATATATTTTAGCAAGGCTGAAAACAGTAGAATATCTGACTGCAGAGTTTATTAATGTTTGTTATTATTTCTATTGCACTGTTCATGGTACATAGGCCTGTGCTAACTTCAGCAGAGAAGGAAAGGTATCCCCAGTATATAAATCAATACAAGGTAATATATTAAAATACTCGCCTTTAGGATCACCCCAGCATTTCCCTTCCATTGGTTATGTTAGAGGAAGACAATGATTTAGAAGGAGAGGAGCATGATCAAAGATTAGCTATGGTTTAGTTCACCTGCTCTTTTCCAGTTCATATGACTATCTTTTCCACATTAATACTCATCCAGAAACATGGCAAACACAGCTCAGTTCTCCATACAGCTTCCTGGAATAATTCTTGATTTTAAGCACATAGGATTATGTGAGTTCCTATATAACAGCAAAAACCATAGGATTACACTGAATAAAGTGTTTCTCCATCAGTACTGCACATTGGTAGTTGAACTAGGGCTACATTTTTCAACTCATGGAGTCATAATTTTGAGTAAACGGTCACAATGAGAACCAGGAATGTATTAGTCACAGCCCAACTTCACTCAGTTGGCACTGCCACATGTAAGAGCTCTAATAACAGAAATTTGTTAACATTAGTCCTGACACCTGTTTTGTAAATGCAAAGACCAAACTTGCTTCCCTCAGGCGTCTAAGAAATGCATCTTTAAGAAAGCCATCTAACTTCGCTTAATGACGTGGAATGATGGAGAGGTTACTGATTTGTCTGGTCACTTGCTTCTTCAGCATTACTCCAATAAGCATCACTCTGAGACAGTGATTTACAGGCTAGCACCTTGGAGGAAGAGTACACAGAGAAATCACTTCCCTGAGAACACTTTGAGGTATTATCTTGGAAACAGGGTAAAACTTCTTGACTTGCAATATTTGGTGTCTCTTTCTCCTTATTTTTTCCACATGGATTTCACTTCCTTGGCCCTGACAGTTAGTCTCCAGGGTGATTTTATTCAGTCTTCTTAAAGTTCAGTCCTTGGTTCTTTTCTACACTTTATTGTATGGCTCTCCTATACTTTCTCCTTGCAATACAGCTTGTTGAATTTGAACAAGTCATCACCTCAGCTTCTCAGCAAACAATGAAGATGGTACACCTGCAACCTGTCATGCTGAAATGCTTTTTTCATATTTCATATCTATTGTGGTTTTTCTCTTGACTTTTTTTTAAATGTCATTTTCTCAAAAGCAGTGACAACATGATCAGACCATGTATCCATGATATTTCTCCCAATGACAGAGAAAGGGGAAGCACCACCTTCCTACACCTATATGCAAGAAACATATTAGTGTCCCCACAAGCAGCCAGCCCCACAGAAGTTGGGAGTAAACTGCCAGGAGATAATGGCTAGTTGTTTATCCAGCAAGGATACCTAACAAGATATCCAAGGTCTTCTCGAAGTTTTTGCTTTGTAAGACAATCATCTAGTCCATTTGGGCTCTGTTCTTTATTTCTAGAGGGATGAGTTTATATTTAACAGCATTTAAATAAATAATTCGAGAATTTTCAACACATATAAAAAAATTCTGATTCAATAAACTCAGAAAGACATGGTGGGGACACACATATTGCATGTGATGAAACTTACACCTGAGACTTGTCTGACTTGTCTTGACCATATTCCCAGGTAAACTGCCTTAAGAGTTCCCAAACCAAGGAGCCTTCTGTGCACTGTAGGTGGAGAAGCCTTGCTTTTCTGCTCCCACTGATCCAGGGAGTTCATTCATCATTATAAGAAGAACAAATTTTTCCCAGTGTTTCTGAAATAAAATACTGTAGAAACAGAAAAGTGAAGGAAATGCTTTGGCTCTTCATTCTGATTCTGCATGAACATTTTCTTCAAGGTATTGAGATTTTCAATGAAACCGAAATTTTGGGTGTGTCTACATCAGTATTTTAATTCAGATCATCAGTGTACTTTTGAAGCAAATCTCCTCAGTGTGCCAGTTACCACACTTGGGCTCACATTTCAGAATAATCTTGGGTCATGTTTTTCCCCGATGAAGCTAAAGTATAGGAAGGACTCCTGTGGTGCCTCCAACATGATCCAGTCACTAACGGGCCTTCAGTCTACATAGTCTGTAGTCAAAACACTGAAAATAGGAATAGTGTGGGCCTGAATTCCTCAGCAACAACAGTTTTGCTTTACAGATATCATCCTATTAAGCAATCCCCCTTGCTAATACAATATAGCCATTGTATCCCAGCCAACCTAACAGAAGCACATATTTGAATGCATACAATTTCTCAAGCAACATCCTTGCTAGTCTTTGTTATTATTACCTACTGTAGGAAAATTTTTTCCAGCAATTCTGTTACCAGCCCCAGGCAGGATTCTTCACAAAGGCAGGTTCCCTGTGGTCTGATCTGACCTTTACAGATTATCACTTTAGAGTCATCGGCTTTGTCTCACTAAGAACAAAGCAGAGGACCTGATAGGACTGGAAACATCTGGACTCTTAAAAGATGCCCACTGATTTCTGATGCAGTTTCATCATGCTTCATTCACCTACAACCCACAGAGGAATATTATCGAGGTCTCACACTTTTCAAGTGATCCAAATCAGCCTGTTTTTACCATCCAGCAGAGGACATCTAAAGCTGAGTTAATCCCAGGAGGCTCCTTCTGTAGCCAATGAAGAGACATGGGCCTCCAAAAATCATTTAAAATTACTTACATTAGAAATTTGTCTTAGGATAAGATCCATCACCCAACAGAGATACCTTTCTTATGACACCAAAAGGAACCAAGGGTTAACTATGTCAGATCTATGGGTTTTGATTTGAGAATCCTATCTGTGGACTAGTTAGAGATGGAAAAATTAAGATTTTGGGGAAGTAGAAAATTGAAATGTACATTTTCTAATGAAATCATTATAAATCTCAACATAACAAAATAACAGTTCCCACAAGGTTGAGAAGTTCTTCAAGTAACAGGTCAGGGGCACAGTTTGCTGTTTCCATGGAAAAATTTAGCTCAGATAAAAGTATTGTCCATAATCAGAATAAAATGCATGCAATAAGCAATTATCAGTTAAGAGCTCTGCTCCCCAGGCTTGTTATAGAAAAAAAAAAGTACCTAGGACTGCTGCTTAGTATCATTGTCTTGCACTGAATTTCACCTTGTTGGAGTCATGTCAAATTAGTGAGTTCTTTTCTTTTACCTTTTTCTCTTTCATGGTAGGATAAGGCATTTGTAATTTGTTTTCCTGGCAGTATATTATCTATTTCATGCCTTATAGTTCTCACTTTTGCATGCACTGCTGCTCTATTTGGCAGTATCAGAGCAACTCCATCCCCTTCTTCTTATGCATGTATTTCTGTTATGGAGTGAAGAAATGATGGTAATTCATGTCATCAGACTGGGATTTGTGAATGTCATCACAATTCATTAAAACTAGTAAGTCCTGTGGCTTGTTCCCTGTTATTCTGCAATGCCATTGGTACATGGATTGACACACTAGTAAAAGTAGATGAGGTCTTTTAAGTTTTCTCCATAGAAGAAAATCCCCCTGCTTCATTGTCCTGTCTTAGTGATATACTTTCCATACTGTACTTGGGTTTCACTCCTTTGCTACCAATAGAAATGCTGGTTCTAGCTCTTCTAGGTATCCCCTTCTTCCTTTATTCTTTGACTTTTGTCATCCTGTAAGTCACATAGAAATCAGTAGAGTGTGTAAAGCTTTCTATAGCATTTTAAAACTATATCACAGCACTTAGTAAACAACTGCACTTTTGCTACTTGATGCTATTGGTCATTAAAACAAGATGGATAAATGCCTTGTGGAAGTATATAGGCTTTCTGACCAACTTGTTTTTAGTGCAGTCTTTTTTACAAGACCTCTTCCAAAGATGGGCGTTGGAATGAAATTTTATCTCCCAGGGATGTGAAAGAAAAACTTGCAATAGCTCTGAGCTGTACATTACACCACAGTCCTGCTCATAGATCTTGCTATTAAGGGCTTGACTGGCACTTAATTTCCATCTCTACCTAGCTGTTCATGTTGGATCCTTTCTCTTCCCTCTAACTTATTATGACTTTCACTTCTTTGTTTCCTTTCAGGACTTCCTTGATAAATTCAATATACTTCGTCCTGATCAACTTCTCATGCTATTATTAGGTTGGAAGTGCATTTGTTTCTTATAAGTGTTTTATTTAGATCATAGAACATATAAATGTTCTCATTTCATTATTACAGGTGGTTTAACATCCCAATTATTGTAACTAATCAAATGAGATTTTATGTTTGGTTGGGTTTTTCTTTAAATTATTTTTTATGACTGTGAGAGCTGAGAAACCAGGCCTGTGAGAAACTAAGACAAACAGCCTGGGAAAGCAAAAGTTGAGGCTGACTAAAGATATGCCTCAAACACTCGCAAGACAAAATTATGAATCACAGGGTGCTTTCTGTGGAGGCCGAAGCTGATAACGCTGCCTGATGTATCTGGGGGAGAGAGCCCTGTGGAGACAGGTCGGCTCTCCTCTGGGGCACCTGGGCAGATTTCAAGGGCCGTGTGTCCGGTGAATGAACTTTGCTTCATTATCCACGAAATGCATATTAAAGTTAACACCCCTCAATATGCTAGCGAAGGCTAACATGGTCATGCTAGTGACATCATCCCATGAAACACCTTACCCCTCCCCGTACATGGGATACGTAGGTCTGTGGGTTGACCTAGGGGACGGACCCAAGGAAAGTGGGTATAAATCAAAGGGGAGAAGAAAGGGGTCTCTCTCTCTCTGCCCCTCTTCCTG
>NW_020799091.1:31483644-31488540 GCF_003259725.1 Athene cunicularia | reverse complement strand
CTTGCTCTGTACTTAGCCAATTATCATGTGTTCATTTGGTACATTGTAGGTAGTTAATAAATGCTTGAACTTGGAGACTTGTTGTCCGCTCCAATTGGGGATTTGCGAATCTGAGTCACTTGTCCCCCTCGTCGGAGCAGGACGTGACAATGACTCTTCTGTTATTGTTCCTAGATGTCCGTTTTATTCCAAGACAATAGTTTTGCAACAGGTTTCCTTGGTCATACATCCAGTGATGTTCTTTCAGTTTTAAGATATAATTGCTCCTTGTGCCAGACTTAGGTTAAGCATTCTGTATTTTTCTGCATTCTTGCATTTTTGCAGAGTCCTACAACAAAGACAGCTAGGGCCTTTTCTTGTGCTGGTGATCAAACTAAGTATTAATACTAAAAGCTAATCCCTGCCCAACAACTGGATCAACACTTATTTATTTATTTATTTGTTTTTAAAGAGCAGGCAGGAACATATGGTACTCCCTGACTTGCTCAGTTTCCAGACATATGGATGCCTTCCAGCCACCCCGATGGCAGAGTGGGCTGGCAACAGGCTTAATGCCAATGCCATAGGCACACTTGAACGCACAGCCTCCCCTGTACAACGCGGGGTGCCCTGTGGGGCATCCAGGCCTGCGCTTCCACTGGAAAGCTGTCTTGAAGTGCCCCTCAAAAGATCACAGAGCTGCATCCAAAGACCTTTCAGATTAAATGTGTGGAATATTTGTCAATGTCATCTTTTGAAGATTGTTGTCCATGAGCTGAAAGGTTTTGGCAAGCTCTGTGCTTGGTGTTAAACTCTGACTCTGACTAACCAGTAACAAACTATTCACTGTCACCAAAGATTAATTTATGAGTGTAATGATGATTATATGCTTACTATTAAATATTTCTAAATGGAACTTGTGCACATATGGAATAGTCCATTTTGTGACATCTCTTAACTCTGGTCCAGTTTCATTAACTTTTATTTTCCTCACCTGTTTCCACTGTCATTATTGTCAGCCTGGGGTAGGCATCTTTGAAACATTCATTTTAATTACAGCACAATAAGAATAGAGCCCCTTGAGATATTTATCAGCAGAATACGCAAGAAATTTTCAATATATTAAAAATAAATCCATTTTATAGCATACTGCTTTCTCAACTGCAGAAGATTTTAGCAGTTCATATATCATGCATTTACCACCTTTTTAACATTTAAACAGAGCTTGGAATTTATACCCATTGATGACTCACCAGTCCCTGATGCTCAGATGTAATCATCACTCAATAAGAAGTGGAAGTACTGAGTGAACAACAAATGCTGCAGTGCTGACCAGGGTGGCAATGCTGAGCAAAGTGGATTAATAAATTCCAGCATGATCTATTCCTAGCGACGGATACCGGCAACCCAGAACAGGCTGGGTCTGATCCGTACACCTGCAAGGCCAGGTAATAGGGAAAGTGAGACTGCTGGATACTCAGTACAGAAGCTTGTTATAAAAGTTTATGGTAGGCTTTTACTGGCCCCTTAACATTTGAAGAATGCAAACTTTGGTGAATGAAGGATTAACCACGTGCTGGGAGCTTGGGGAATTCATTGAACAAAATATTTGTAGAAACTGAATAGGCTTTGGCACAGAGGACCACCTTTGACAGACTAACTGTACCTTATTATAGTAGGAAAACACTTCATAGATCCACTAGCAAGGAAGCGTCCAAGGAAAAGACTAACTCATCACTACTGGGAGCTATTAGCACGTCGTACTATTGGCCTTTTTCCCTGACATGTGGAAGGGCTGAACATAACAGCCAAATCTTTGGCCTCACAGCTCTGCAGTTAATGTCCTTTTGCAATTAAACACAGTGAGCTGGTTCTGCCTTCATCTATGAGGTTTCACTGTAACTGAGATCAGGCAGTGGCTTGGCATATTGCTGACCCTGCTGGGCATCTCCAATATCTCCTTTACTGATGTGCACGAGCACACTGCTTTGGCACCAACAGCAGATGCGCAGTTGGGATGTTTAAGAGCTGCAAGGAGGTGCGGTAGCAATAGTCTGCAGCTTGCTGAAACGATTCCCAGGATTAAGTCGATTGCCAGCCCAATCTGCCATAGGGAGTGTCTGCAAATCCCCCCAGCCTGCCCAGAGCCAGCTGTGTGGCTCCTTCACAATGCATGAGACTCAGCTGCTCAGGATTGCTTGCACTGTGATACATAATGTCCATGCAGTTTAAAGCACCCAATTTCACTGCGGCTATGCTGATTTACCCCTCTTCATGACCTGACCATACATATTTATTTAAAATGCGGTCAGATTCAAGGTATTTTAGAGGCCTGTGTGGTCTATATTTCCTTTAGGATGAAACAGCGTATAAAGTGACATAAACAGTACTGGTACTAGGTATTTACGGGTGTTGTCGCCCCCTTCAAATGAATGCCTGGCAAACAACAGCCAAGTGAAGCAAGGTGCCTCAGGGCTGAAAAGGGTTTTTATCAACAATAAAGTCATAATGCATCATCTTCTCAAGGCCTAACCCTACCTAGGTCCCTTCTAGTTGGGATGTGAATGAAAACCCATCAATGGCAGAAGCATCGCTGCAGGCCATAGAAAGGGAAGAAACACAAAGATGCCAGTTAGCCATAGCCAGAGCTCCCTCCGGGCAATCCCACTACAGAGCTATTGAGTGGTGCCCCTCCAATTCTAGCATAACCATGATACTACCTCTCTGGGACCACAAAATCTTTTAAGCTGGCTGGCTGCTCACATACTGTCTCCACAATCATTTCATTTCAGCTACAGGTTCTTCTGGTCTCTTTGCCCCACACTAATCACTCTCCTTCCACCCCAGGTTCTTCTTTACCTTCCCTTATTTTCTTTGTTTAGTTAATCCTCTCTAATGAACTCCTGAAGAATTAAATAAACGTATCTGAGAATTCATTTGTTGTTTGCCAGCCATCACTCTGTTCATATATTATATTCCTTTTTCACCTACCCTCTGCCTTGCTTGTTTAAACAAAGCCTTTCTGTGTCAGGGACTCTCAGTCAACAGCAATGCACATCAGTGTGCGTTCACACAATAGGCTTCTGATCTCAGTTGACCCTTCAAAAACCCTTAAGCTTACGAGTGCCACAAATATCAACATATAATTTCAGCTAATAGATATCAATGAGTACTGAGGCCTCAATTTTAAATTGTCATTGATCCCTATATTTTCCTGAAAGACTGACTTGCGGTAACTGTCAGATTGAAGTGCGGAGTACTGTAACCTCATGGAAAACCCTTGTGCTTATTTGTGAAAGCAATTTTGTAAAAAGGCCCTAGCACTACCCATAGAGTTGCAACTATGCGAATATGCTGCAAGTAAATCACTTTCCTTGGTGCTTAGGCTGTTATAGCTGGGATTCACGTCACCCAGAAATTAGGAACATATTCTGTGGTGATCATTTGTGTTCTACCCATAATCAGCAAAGACAGACAAACATCCTCAGAGGCTGATTTATCTTAGGTGTCAAAGACCCCCCTACCAGATGGCTCCACAGATCTGCTCTCCAGACAGTTCAGAAAACTAAATCCTTCCCTCAGTAAAGACACACCTTGGGACAGAAAATAAACTGCTCCCTCAGAATCAATTTGTGTTCGCTTCTCCTCTCCACATGAAAGCTACAAACCTATACGTGGTCTATTTGTACCACCTCCATATTTGTATTCCACCTACCTTTTCTGTTTATTCTACCTCACAACATTAAAAGACCACTATAAAGATTACCAATACCTATGTTAAATTGCAAATAGAACCACTAAGAAAGATAACCTCTATGAATCATAGACTTTGCAAAATGCTAACACAGTAGCATTTGTTTTCAGTATTTGTTCATGAGCCCACATACCCATTCCAACATCTCAAAAGCTGTCCATTTTTCATGTCCATTTTGTGACACCAGAGAGCTAATCTGCAGGAGGTCCAAGTGCTGGCTATACCACTTGAAGTCAAAAGCTGCTGCAACTTGTAAGGCAATAAATACACTGAATATCTTTATTAAATTATTTTATCTTTATGGTTGGGTTTCTTTCCTATCAGTTTAACCTATTTCAATTCCAATATTTCCCATTGCCTTCTGCTGGAGACAATTGCCACAGTACAAAGAGCAAGAAATGCATTTCCTCAGATTAAACAGAGAAAGTAGAATGAATCACTGCTTCATACAGTCTTTTTCTGAAGGAGAGCCAAAAGAGACATTGATTTAAAGAGTAAAGTAATTGTCAGTTTGAGTATTCATCTCATATGTAGAAAACATAAAAGTTCAAGAGAACAGAGAATTAATCAGAATTGATCCAGTGTGACAAGGTACTGCAGAACTTCTGAAAAGTCACGTAAAATAAGGGTTAATCCAAAAAAATTTTCAGCCTATCAGATTCAACCATTTATTCTCTCTGGAGGAAATGAAAAAGAACTAAAAGAGTATGTTTTATTTTCATTTGGTTTGGTTTTGTGATTTATTTTTTGGGTTTTGTTTTTCCATTTTATTCAAGTTAAAAAGAAATTGGGAAAAACAGGTGAAATTTCCCTAAGAAACTTCCTCATTTGTTTCAGTTTTGCAGTTGCAATCCACTTACCTCCAGTAAAAGGTCTAGATTAGTTCATTGTAGTAAGTTTTTTTGATTTATTTAAATTGGGTTGGATCAGGTACCTGAATAAAGAGTAGTCTAATTTCTAGGACTGAAGGCTATAGTTTGCTTTGCCTTGCTAGCAATTGCTGACCTTCAGGATGTGCTACAACAGCACATCTGTTTCTCAGACTGTCCATGAAAGAGGAAGCAATTCAGTTGTGTAGATCAACAAAACAAATACAAATCAAGATACAAGCATTTCAACAAGATCTTGCATATTAAAAAAAAAAAAAAAAAAAAAAAAGAAAA